>NC_092364.1:11006543-11296246 GCF_030848805.1 Temnothorax longispinosus
AACCCCTTAGGGTAATAAAGTATCTTATCTAAAAAAAAAAAATCTATAATTTATTCTGTAAAGATAAATTAAGTAAAGAAATAAAAAACAGAAAAAGCGTAAATAATAGAAATCCACTCTTGGCCAATATGTACGCGTTTTTCTAAAAAAATCATGTTATTAATTTAGAAAATAAATTATTATTAACACAAGAAAAATAAAATAAAAAATTAAATTATATATTATTTGTATTTGTTTCGCCAATAATTAATTAATAAACGAGAAAGACTCTATTTTTATATTCGACAACGTTTGGCTAATGTCGTGACAATTCGACCATTGGTTTTGGTCAGATTAATCGTCAAGACATTTTCGACCATGGGTTTTGGTCTTTTTAAATTGAAGTAATCTTTGATACTTATATATAAGCATCTCATTTAATTAAATTTATTGCGAAAAATATTACCTCAGCCAGGGTTCGAACCTGGAACCTCCCTCATTCCGTGTAGGGCGTCGTACCAATTCGTCTTTAAACGCGCTTTAAACATTTAAATACTTTTAAAGCGCGTCACTAATCTATACGCTGAAGGCATATTCTAAAATCAGTGAGGAGGCCCTCCCCCGCCTATTTGTGTACTGTTTATAAACATGTGTATAATACATGTGTATAGTACATGTGTTTACAGCACACAAATAGGCGGGGGAGAGGCTCCGCCGCAGGCGGAGCCCCTTCCCCCGCATAATAAAACTAAACAAACTCCCAGCGTGATATCTAACTGCTTGAATTAAGACGATTGATTATTCCGTATGATTGACCAGTCATCATATTTAAAATTGACGCAGTTTTGCATGCGCGTGCGGCCACTGAGCATGCGTATGTGGCCGCAAGACATGTTCAGTGTTGCTACATGGCGTCGGTATGACAGGAATCATAACCTGATTTCTGTCAACTTTAACGTTTAATATCTCGCGTTGCGGGGCAGAGCGACACTTTTTTCTGCCAGATTCTTTCGTTTCGTGTAAAAACGCGTCGATTGAGCATAATTTCATCGAGATTTGAGGTGAGGCCCCTAAACTGTATAATTACCGAAGTCGCATTTGCTTCGTCTTAGAAACAATTCAAAATTTTTGAAGTCAACATTTATAAAATTCCGAAAAATGCTGTAGGTAGAGTCCGACGCTCGATAGCTAATTCTTTGTAGAAGTTTTTGGGAAACTACAAACATGTCAACTACATAGATCGTCATATTTTAAACAAGTTTACTGAATGCAAAAAATTTGAGAGACGACGATGATGTCTTTATCACCAAGGCTGTTGAAGGTCAAGTCACGGTCAAAAATGACTATATGACTATGTCAACAAATCATCTCAAAATTAGAAATCCGACATTTGAGGGACAATAGGGTTGTTTAGAATCATTCTGTATCTCCCTTACTGCTAAAATCATCTTCCCCTCGTAAAAGGCTTCGTCTATGTATTCTATAGTCAATGATGATGGTCATCGGAACTCTACTGTGTTTAGTTTGTGTAATCATATACATATGTATATATACACATATACATATGCGTGCACGCTATACCATGCCGTGCATTTACTCATCATATTTTACAAAAATATTAATATTATAATAATTAAAAAATTGATTTTTTACTCTTCTGGGTATATTGCTCCTGTTAACTTTCCCTTGTTCTCGTAGGCGAATGCTCATACTAGAGTTATAGTACAGTTTATTAATTTGAAGTTAGCTTTTTTTATTCTGGTTGATTAAATTTTAATCCAATGTCAATCCCTATGTGTGATATAAGCTTAAGACTATGTTGGGTTATGCATAAAAGATCAAACCTCACCGATGACTTTGACCTTGACTGGCCTTGACATATGTTGTCAAGGTCATTATCCTGAGTGACCTTCAAAAGGTTTTAGCCGGCTGTCGTTGTTTATTAAAAGATTATGAACAAAAAAGTTTAAAATATATAACAGTTTGTGTTAGTGCTAAAGGAAGTAATTTGCTGATATGTGTAAATAAACAGTACACATATAGAAAGGGGAGAGGCTACACCCCTCCCCCGCAAGCAGGAAGAGGGGATGGACCTCCTTTTGCGTGGAAAGTTGAAAACCTGAACCGTACAATGATAGACCTCATTTCGCCCTGTAAGCAGGGGTGAGGTGAGGTAGGGTAAACTTCGTTTTGCGTGAAAAGTACAATGCTGTCTAAACTTGACTTTCCTTTGTTCACATATGTACTATTTTCATATACATATTAGTCGTTTATGCCGTTCAAAACTCAAAATAACTGCTGGCGAAACTTCTGAAAACGTCCATGCTCAGATTTAGGTCAAACTTTGTAAATACAGATTTCCTTTAGATAAAAAAGACATATACCAAAGGATTTTTAGCGACTCAAAAGTTAAGTAACTTTTTAAACATTTTTAATTTACTGCCTCCACGCATACACTTAGAACTAACTCAGTATATTACAAACCAAAACAGCTCGCAAGTAATGTAAACAACCGTAAAGTCATACCCATCAAAGTTATAACATAAACATCACTGGCGAAACTTCACAAAATCAGAAACGTTGTAAACCCATGTGGCAACTTGTCTCGCGTAAAAGTGTATGCGTGGAGGCAGTAGGTTCCACCCCCTGCGGGGGGCTCTACTACCGTTAAACTAGACACATATTGTGCCTTGCAAAGTACATGCGTGGACTTTCCACGCGTAGAAAGTTCTAAACTCATGTGGCAACTGGTCTCGTGTGGAAAGTGTATGCATGGAGGCAGTAGGTTAAAAATGTTAAAAAAGTTACTTAACTTTTGAGTCGCTAAAAATCCTTTTGGTATATGTCTTTTTTATGTAAAAGGAACCTATTTACAATGTTTGACCTAAATCGGAGCATGGACGTTTTCGGAAAAACAGCCTAAAGGTGCGATTTCATTGACGCTAGAAACCAGCGGCAGCGTCAAGAAAATGTAGTGGGGGAAGAAGTTCAGACCGTCTCAACTTTTTAGCGTAAAGCAAAATTCAACGGAACTTCTACCCCCACTACATTTTCTTGACGCTGCCGCTGGTTTCTAGCGTCAATGAAATCGCACCTTAACTGCTATATTTCTCAAACTTCTTTCATTAAATGGGTAAGAATACGTCAGAAATATCACGATTTGGACGTGGTTTCCGGATTGATTTGCAAATTGGTGAAATTATAGTATTGGATAAGAGAAATTAAAAGATCAAAGGATTTTTGAAAATTGTAAAAGTTACGCCATGTTGAATTTTTTACTAAGTATTTTTTTAAGTATTAATATTTACGAAACTATTCATCGGATTTTAATAAAATTTAAATATGTTATACTTGAAATCATGCCTTTTTAGATTATTGCATTATTGAAAACGAATTTTTTAATTTTGACCAAAAAAAAGTAAAAATATTTTTTGGAATCGTTTTTATTCGAACGGGACCAATTTGTCAGAAATTTTGTAAAATAATAAAATATTCCTTATAGTGTAACCTTTCTTTAAAAAAAAATTAATGGAGACTCTAATAGGTTCTGAGATATCGCAATTTTCGTGAAAGCGTGCAGCACCGCGCCGCGCCGCGCGGCCCACCCGTACAGTGCCACACGTAGTAGGCGCTTGTTCGAGCTTCGCTAGCGCCTAAGCTATTAACCTTAGAGTAGGGCTCTCACTGACTTTTTTATAGGAAATTTTATGCTCTACGAAAAAGGTCTAGTACAATTTTGTCGTAAAATGCACCGTTTTCGATACGGAGGCGTTATGATATGAAAAAAGAACACGGAATTACTCTTTTTTTTTCATATCATCGCCTTCGTATCGAAAACGCAGCAGTTTGTACAGGACCTTTTTTGTTGAGCAAAAAATTTCCTATAAAAAAAATGATGCACTTAAAAATCAATCCCTTCTTAGCGCTACCCAGGATGAACGACGTGGACGTGATAGGGTTCTCATCCCATTGGGGTGCTTTTTTTATGTGAGTCTCCTTGCCTCTCACGAATCGGGGTGCTTTTTGGACATGAGTCCCCTTGCCTCTCACGAACCGGGGTACTTTTTGTTTCCGAGCGATTGGGGTGGTTTTTCCATTTGGAAAGATATTATTTCTTTTTTTTAGGTTTAAACCGGGGTACTTTTTGTTTCCGAGCGATTGGGGTGGTTTTTCCATTTGGAAAAAATAAGTACTCCGGTTCGTGAGAGGCAAGGGGACTCACGTTTAAAAAGCACCCCGATTCGTGAGAGGCAAGGGGACTCACGTCCAAAAAGCACCCCGATTCGTGAGAGGCAAGGGGACTCACATAAAAAAAGCACCCCAATGGGATGAGAACCCTATCACGTCCACGTCGTTCATCCTGGGTAGCGCTAAGAAGGGATTGATTTTTAAGTGCACCATTTTTTTTATAGGAAATTTTTTGCTCAACAAAAAAGGTCCTGTACTAACTGCTGCGATTTCGATACGAAGGCGATGATATGAAAAAAGAAAGAATAATTTCGTGTTCTTTTTTCATATTAACGCCTCCGTATCGAAAACGGTGCATTTTACGACAAAATTGTACTAGACCTTTTTCGTAAAGCATAAAATTTCCTATAAAAAAGTCAGTGAGAGCCCTACTCTAAGGTTAATAGCTTAGGCGCTAGCGAAGCTCGCACAAGCGCCTTGTACTACGTGTGGCACTGTACGGGCGGGCCGCGCGGCGCGGCGCGGTGCTGCACGCTTTCACGAAAATTGCGATATCTCAGAACCTATTAGTCTCTATTAATTTTTTTTTTTAAAGAAAGGTTACACTATAAGGAATATTTTATTATTTTACAAAATTTCTGACAAATTGGTCCCGTTCGAATAAAAACGATTCCAAAAAATATTTTTACTCTTTTTTGGTCAAAATTAAAAAATTTGTTTTCAATAATGCAATAGTCTAAAAAGGCATGATTTCAAGTATAACATATTTAAATTTTATTAAAATCCGATGAATAGTTTCGTAAATATTAATACTTAAAAAAATACTTAGTAAAAAATTCAACATGGCGTAAGTTTTACAATTTTCAAAATTTTCAAAAATCCTTTGATCTTTTAATTTCTCTTATCCAATACTATAATTTCACCAATTTGCAAATCAATCCGGAAACCACGTCCAAATCGTGATATTTCTGACGTATTCTTACCCTAATAACTTTTTAATAAACAACCGCCGGCTAAAACCTTTTGAAGGTCACTCAGGATGATGACCTTGACAACATATGTCAAGGTCATAGTCATCTGTGAGGTTTGACCTTTTATGCATATTAACCCTATGTTGATCTGGGAAAAAAAAGCCACATTGATACAGCGATACACGCGTACAGGCGTGGCATTCACACGAGAGCATTAATGTTTGTTTGCTAAACGAGGACAATAGAAAGTTTGTAAGCACTTGTTGGGACATAATTAGTAAATGCATGTATGCTTCGATAAATGCATTTATTATTTGTATTTTAAAATATTAATGACTTTGTATGTATGATTAAAACTAATAGTCTCATAACTAATACAAGAATTTTGATTGATATTGACATTATTTTATTGTTCTATTTGTTTCTTTTTGAATGTTATTATAAGCATCAAAATCGCGTGGTTTTCAATAATATCTTCGAAATTATCCATTGCCTCGAAAAATGTTTCTTCAGCAAATATTTGATTTTTATTATGCAGGGTGTTTTCGGGTTAAACGGCTAAACTTGAAATGAGTTTAGGATTTTAAAACAAACACAAATTTTCCTTTGGAGGTATGCCTGCAAACGCTTCGTTCAAGAGATATTGACTTCTGAAGTTACAGAACATGAATGGAGCTTTGTTTACAGTGCAGACATAAGCCTGTTCATGACCTTTTATCTTCAAAACAAAAAACAAAAGGATAATATGTTTGCGCGTATTTGCACTGTAAACAAGCTTCGTTTATTTATATCAAATAAGTGTTAGTTTGTTTAATACATTCGTGGAATAAACTAGTACAATCATGCCTTATATGTACTCGATTAGTAATTGTTCCACCCGACACGTTCGAATGGAGGAGTTACGTAGGGGCAAAGAAAACTTGTCGCTAGCTTGATCTTCGCCTTTACTGATTGATATAACTTGTACAAAACAGTTCGCGATTGTCGCTTTCTGACCGTTACGCTCGATGTTCTTGAACGTTCTGTCCCTCTCTCGCGGGGTGTGTCACTGGTCCGCGCGCTCGGACTCTCTACTTGGTACTCGCTCGCCTAGGTTCGCTAGTGGCGTTGCTCACGATCGGTAAATCACCGCGCAACATTCGAATCGGCACATCATGCTCTAACATGTCGCCCGCCTTGAAAGACTGGGCTTTCAAAAGAATATTCATACATAAATGAGAAAACAATACTCTTTGGTATTAAATACAATGGATAAACCACGTGACCTTGCATAACAAAACTAATTATAAGCGCGCAGTATTCTTCGCATTAATTATATCTTAAACTTAAAATTAGACCTCGATGGGTAACAAACATATCTTCGACAGAGCGCGTTTCGTGACTCCCTTAGAAGTCTTTACACTGACAACTCGCGTTATTCCGTCATGACCGGAGTGGCACTCCACTATCCTCCCTAACGCCCAACGCATGGGTGGCGCTTGCTCGTCGCGTAAGACAACCATCGCTCCAATCTCAATCTTTGACGCTCGATCCTCGCGATTCCATTTGCACCTCTGCTGAAGGTTCGATAAATACTCATTCGACCATCTTGACCAAAAATGTTGGGTCAATTTTGCAACGTATTGAAACCGAGTAAGTCGATTGGATGGCACCTCAGACCAATTTGGCTCCGGAATGCTTGTGAGTGCCTCACCGATTAAGAAATGACCAGAAGTCAATGCAGTGAGATCGGTGGGGTCATTAGAGATCGGCGTTAATGGACGGGAGTTAAGCACGGCTTCAACCTGAGTGCACACGGTGTACATTTCTTCGTAAGTTAACAACGCCTCGCTTAAAATTTTGCGCAAATGCGTTTTGACAGATTTAATACCCGCCTCCCATAGGCCACCCATGTGAGGGGAATACGGCGGAATAAAGTGCCATTGTATGGCTTGTTCAGAGCAGTAATGATCGATCGCCGATATATGAGATTGTTGCGACACTAACTCGTATAACGCGCGTAACTCGTGATTCGCACCCTTAAAGTTGCTACCATTATCCGAATAAATGTTCGCACACTTGCCTCGCCTCGCTATGAACCGCTTTAGAGCATTAAGAAAAGCGGGAGTGGTCAAGTCGGGAACTAGTTCCAAATGTATGGCTCGTGTGCTCATACAAACGAATAAACATAAATACGCTTTACATGTTTTATTACGACTAAGTTTAATGATAAATGGGCCTGCGTAATCAATCCCGACGTTGAAGAACGCACGCTTGGGAGTCACGCGACTCTCTGGCAAATCCCCCATGACATGCCGAGCAGATACGGGTCGGGATCGAAAGCAAACGATGCATTTATGGAGAACTTTACGAACTGCAGATTTGGCGGATAGGATCCAAAAGGACTCCTGTAAATTCGACAACAACGCTTGTGCACCGGCATGCAACGACTTATAATGCGCATCGCGAATGATAAGAGTAGTAACGGGATGATTGGACAGTAAAACGACGGGGTATCGACGTGAATAGGATACCGGGGCGTTACGCAGGCGTCCACCAACTCGAATAAGGTTGTCGCTATCCAAGAATGGGTGCAGCGTAATGAGAGCACTATCGTGCCTGACTCTCTGTTCAGCCTGTAGATCGAGAACTTCTCGATCAAAACGCTCCGCTTGTACCATGCGGAGAATGGTTGCCATCGCTCGGTCAAGCTCACGCACCGTAAGTGGCCACATCTGCTGAGTCTGCGAAGGTTCTGGACGCTCCTTCCATCGCAAACAATAGGCGATGACTCTTTTAAGCTTTGACAAAGATGAAAACTTCTTGAGGATGTCATTCGTTTCGATGACTTGAGTGGCCAAAACGGTAGATTTCTTGGTTTCGGGAACCTCGCCATTAGGTTTCGGAGTAGGCAGGTTAATGTGATCCTCGGGATGCTGTAGCCATTGGGGTCCGTGCCACCAAAGGCGTAAGTCCTTCAACTGACTAGGTCTGATTCCGCGCGAGATCACATCTGCGGGGTTGTCCTCAGATCTGACGTGTCTCCATTGCTCTTGCGAAGTTAATTGGTGAATCTCGGTTAGTCGATTCGCCACAAAAGCCTTCCTGATGTGAGGCTCGCCATGAATCCAGGCTAAAACTATTTCCGAATCACACCAATAAAATCGATGAGGAAGCGGTATCGTAAGTGCTTGAGTCGTTGAATCCGCTAATTTCGAGAGTAAGAGTGCTGCTAATAACTCGAGACGCGCAACACACAGCGTCTTTAGTGGGGCGACTTTGGACTTTGCACACACTAATCGAATAGTAACATTTCCCGTGGCATCAACTGAGCGTAGATATATACACGCTCCATACGCGCTTTCCGAAGCATCCGAGAAACCGTGGAGCTCTATGCGAACCGGATCCTTGCAGATGATCACTCGAGGTATGGAGATGTCATTGATGGAGCTTAGCTCCTGGACGTACGCGGTCCATTCGGTGTGCAGGTTGATTGGCAACGATTCATCCCACTCCAGGTTGAGTTGCCACAATTTTTGTAGTAGAATTTTAGCCTTGATGATAGCTGGACCGACAAGTCCCAGGGGATCGAATATTTGAGATACGGTCGACAGCACTATGCGCTTCGTCACGCGAGAATTCGTATTGTGTGCGGTAACACGATATTGGAACGTGTCTTTACTTGGTGTCCAACCAAGGCCAAGGGTTTTGGCTTGATGGCCTTCCTCTGCAATTATAGTAAAATCTTCGGCGCCTTCCTCAACTAAAGTTGGCTTGTTAGATTTCCACTTGGATAACTCGAAACATGCTGCTCTCAATACCAATATGAGTTCATCCTTGAGCGCTCGCAGCTCATCGAGATCATTGCAACCGGTCAACAGATCGTCAACGTAGAAGTCTCGAATGATGATTTGGCTCGCAGCCGGGTAAGATTTGCGTGCGTTGTGGGCGGCTTGATGCAACGACCGTATGGCCTGAAACGCCGACGCTGCGTTGCCATAAATTATCGTGAGAAGTAGATGATCCAGAATGGGCCCGTCGATGCTAGGTCTCCATAGGATGCGTTGAAGATGCCTTTGATCCTCCTGGAGGTTTACTTGGCGATACATTTTTACAATATCCGCCGTTATGACGTACAGATGCTGTCAAAAACGCAATACGATTGCGAATAAAGTTTGTTGGATGTTAGGACCCACTCGAAGTATGTCGTTCAACGATTTCCCTGAGGAAGTCTTCGCCGAAGCATTGAACACCACGCGTAGCTTACCCCCTTCGTGGGTAACGACCGGATGATGCGGAATATAATACACCGCAACAGGCTCCTCTTGCTCAGAATTGATGACGGACATGTGATTGAGCTCGATGCATTCGTTCATAAATTTCACGTAGTCCTCTCGAAGCTTCGCGTTCTTTTCTAACCTTCGTTCCAGCTTGTGAAACAACTTCAAAGCATAGCTGCGGGATTCTCCCAATTCGCTGGGATTACCTTTGAAAGGAAGGCTCACGGTGAAACGTCCGGTATCGTCCTGCCAATGAGTCTCCATGAAATGACGCTCGCAAATCTCGTCATCGCTCGACATAACGGCTTTATGCTCAACTTCCTCGATCTTCCAAAATTTCTCGATTTGATTATGAAGCGTAGCCTCCGATGAGAAGCAACAAATATAAGACCTTGGTGGATCGCCTAACGCAACGTCTCCCGACACGACCCATCCCAGATGCGTTTTCTGTAAGATCGGTAAAGATTTACAAAGCTTGATTTGCCCGATGCATAACAACTCCCAAAACACGCTCGCGCCTAATATCGCATCGACTCTATCGGGAATGTAGAATCTCTCATCGGCGAGCTTGATATTCGGAGGAATTCGCAACTGATCTACAGCTATCTTTGAGAGCGGCAATCGTTCTATTATTTGTTTTACTATTAGGAATTGAACCTTGGCTCTATACGCGGTATGTCGAGACTAAATTACCGCAGATGCGCATTCCGTGAGATTGATTGATGAGGCCAGGCCTCCTACTGAGCAATTATACTGGTGCGTCGAAAGTTGCAATAGATCACAATATTTCTTCGTCAAAAAGTTGGATTGCGATGCCGAGTCAAGCAATACCCGACATTCATGCGCGTTACCAGAAGCATCGTGAATCCATACGCGGGCCGTAGACAACAGCACTCTAGATTGCACCGGGAAACTGACGCTATTACAATTAACGCTCGAATCTTGTTGCTTTGCGTTCCCAACGCTAACGCTACTCGCATTCGCGATTTCTGAATTTGCCACCTTTTCGGCATGGCCGCTCGGATGTAATAACGTGTTATGCTTAGCATTGCAATTCTTGCACGCAGACGATTGACAATCTTGCGCGAAGTGATTAGGACGCAAACAATTGCGGCAGAGTTTTCGTTCGTTTACCGCGGATATTCTCTGAGGAACGGTTAAGCCCTTGAACTTATTGCACGCGTACATCATGTGTGATTCCTTGTCGCAAAATGTACATTTACGCATTGATCGATTTTCCTTGCTCGTGCTCGCGAATGCGGTTGAACCGTCGACTTTCTTTTGCTGCGACATCGATTTGTTTCCCTGTGGCTTTCCCGAAACTGATCTGCTTGTTTCAGGCTCGATTATGGAGCATCTCTCCTCGAGAAATTCAGTCAAGCTGGCAACCGTGATATCTTCCTTATCCTTTATGTGGGATCTCCACTCACGGCGAGTGGCGGAATCAAACTTCGCGATCATTAAGTGATTAATAATTGTATCCCAGGTATTTGCTCGGAGCGACTCTAATGCCCGAATATGACGAAGAATACCGTCGAGAGTTTGTCTCAATTGGTTTCCCGATTCCTTTTGCATGACCGGAACATCCAACAATAATTGCAAATGCCTGCTGGCAATAGCGCGTTTATCTTCAAATCTTTTCGTCAAGAGATTCCAAGCGATCGGGTAATTTTCCGCGGAGGACTCTAAAGACTGAATAACTTCTGCGGCTCGATCTTTCAGAGATGATCTAAGATAATACATACGCTGAATGTTTGTTAGCTCGCGATTACCATCTATGAGCCCTTGGAAGCTGTCTCGAAACTCTAGCCATTTTTCCGGATTTCCGTCGAACACCGGAAGGTTCATCGCTGGCAGCTTGACTTTAATACCGTTATTTGCGTTACCAACATCTGCATGTTCGCGATTTGCCCCTGCAGGGCGGGTCAATGTATTTACGAGGGCACGAGCACGACCAAAAAGGAGACAGTATCGATCCTCGATGACCGGACGCTCCGCATCATCCCCGTCTAACGTTTCGATTTGCGATTGCACTCTATCAAATTGAGACCATGAATTTTGTACGAATTCGATTTTCGCTTTTAAAGCTTTTACCGGTTCGCCACTTTCGCTAAACCCGGTTATGAACGTTTCAAAATGTGTGAGACGCGCCTTGCACGTTCCGCGCTGACGCCTTAACGTCTCCAAACCTTCAGGCATATCGACTTGCGTGGGCCTCGAAGGTCTCGAAGTTCAACGTAGAATCTCGGCAACGATGAACAAAATGGCTACGCTGCTTTCTCTGCTGTCGTCGCGCGTGGCTCTCGGACTCTAAGCAGACAAAAGCGAGATAACCCTACTTCGATATAAATGCGTAAACTGAAACTATACCACCTCAGCTATCCGTAGCAATAGCGCGAGTATGTTTCGTCGTTTGTGCTGTACAGGGAGGCCTCTGCTTTACTCTCCCTTCCTTCCGCAATGGATGCACGCCTTCCGCGTGCGCTACTCTAGCTGGGATCGTTTCGACCAACTTTCGTTCGTATGCTCGTACTGCCGTATCCGGATCGCTATCCGGCTCGAAGGACCATAATGTTCCACCCGACACGTTCGAATGGAGGAGTTACGTAGGGGCAAAGAAAACTCGTCGCTAGCTTGATCTTCGCCTTTACTGATTGATATAACTTGTACAAAACAGTTCGCGATTGTCGCTTTCTGACCGTTACGCTCGATGTTCTTGAACGTTCTGTCCCTCTCTCGCGGGGTGTGTCACTGGTCCGCGCGCTCGGACTCTCTACTTGGTACTCGCTCGCCTAGGTTCGCTAGTGGCGTTGCTCACGATCGGTAAATCACCGCGCAACATTCGAATCGGCACATCATGCTCTAACAGTAATAACGGGCAGAAAAATGAGCAGCGTTCGTGTCAGCTATTAAACACAGGAGTGAGCTTTTATTGTACAAGCAAATTACAGGCGCTTGGAAAGGAAACCGAACGGAAGTGCTAACTAAAGCTATATAAAAACAAAAATAAACTAAAAAAAACGAATAGGCCACAGCGCCATCTACAATCTGTATAATTGAAACATAAATTGTCTTTCCAACAATTAGTGAATATGCCAATATGGTATTTATACAGATTTTGTGACGGAAATGCTAATTTCTGCTCTAGTGAATACGCCGCGCAATTTTCGAATAGAAGATTGCCAAATAAGTCAGTATTCTCTTCAACATTTCAACAACTGAAGAAAACAAGTCATTTAATATGGTGCTCCGGGCTGATGGAGTTTTTGCACCGCTGCAGAATGAAAGAAAAATAGTCATTATATTGCAACATTTCGATCAAAACCCATCAATAAGTGCCCGAAGGTGTTGAGTTAGAACTTTCATCCACAGTCATATAGAAGACACTCTCAGCCGATGGTCATTATCCATATCACCTTCAACGTGTCCAGTAATTGCTGGCTGATATGCCACGCAGGAAAACATTTTATGATTTGTTTTTAAATAAAATTAATAACCCAGTCGACACAGTTATATAGTTATATTATATAATAGTTATAAATTTCAACATCACATTTTATAACGTGAAAGTTGCTGCAATGTTGTAGCTATATTATAACTTTGTCCTTTTTCAAAGTAATCGTAATGGTATATTTATATTACAAATACACTACCGTAAGACATAGTTGTTATGTATATGTTACATATTTCCCAGCAAACACCACGTCTGCCTAGCTGACCCCACCACTTGATAAAAATTTAATGACTAAATTATATAATAATGCGCTATTTATGCGCTCTTCAAATCCGTCAGAAAAAAATTTTGCGGTCATTTCGTTTAGGTAAACAAAAATTTTTTTAAATGGGGGGGCTGAGTAGGCTGTTAGTGAGCCCCCACATGTTAATCATAAGGCAAATCTGAAAAACAAATACACAGGATTTATGCGCTAATTATGCGCTCTCACATCAAGGTAATTTCAATTATTGCGCCGCATCCCTTAAGGGACTTTCCTCTTAATGCAAATGGTAATATTTCCTTGTAACTCGTTAAAAATACCAAAATTTGATAACCAAACTATGTAAAATACTTACCCGAATTATGTGCTATTATTTTAAAATAATTACGATTTTGCGCAACTCTTAGAGGACTTTCTTCTTGGTGCAAACAGTAATATTTGTTCCTAAATCGCTTAAAATTCAAAATTACACTATTTAACAATGCACAATTTTTTATTTATGCGCTTTTGTGTCAATGCAATTTCGATTTTTGCTCTGCAATCCTTGGGATACTTCTCTCTTGACGCCAGAGACATAATCGTACAACTTCTTTAAAGTGAAAGAGATCGTTGAACCAATTATGTACGATAAATCCACGATTTATGCGCTTTTATATCAACGCAGTTTCGATTTTTGCGCTGCAATCCTTAAGGGACTTCACTCTTGACGCGGAAAACGTAATTGCAATAAAATGAAGGAAATCGTTAAACTAACTGTATACAATAAATCTATGGTTTATACGCTTCTATATCCAAATAATTTCGATTGTCGTGCTGCAAACATTAAGAGACTTCTCTCTGTAGTAAATACATATTTCATCTAACAAACTCTGAAAAAGGTTGAGATATTATGATTTATACGTCTATTCTTTAAATATATTTTATCTAGATATAGCGTATTAACCATATATTTATTGTATATAGCTAGTTTAACGATTTGTTTAATTTTATTGCAATTACGTTTTTTGCGTCAAGGGGAAGTCCCTTAAAGGATGCGGCGCAAAAATTGAAATTACCCTGATGCGAGAGCGCATAAATCCTGTGTATTTGTTTTTCAGATTTGCTTATGATTAGCGTGTGGGGGGGGGGGGAGTGGACTCATTGACAGCCTACTCTCAGCCCCCTATTTAATCAAATTTTTTTTATGACGCTAAATTACTTAATTAATTTAATACGAAATACAAACGATTTCATATAATAGATTATTTAAAAAGACGTTAACTTCCGATAGTACATACGAATCCCAAAAACTACTGAACGGATTTTATTCGGGTTTTGGCTATAGTGTATTTTAATGCACAAAGAACAATATATGATATAGACGTGGACTTTCGGCGACATTCCCCGTTGTTTTTGTTAATACGCTCGAGCCTGGGTGTCGTGCGTCCCCGCGGTAACCTTCGGTGGGATTCTCGTGGTTGGCGGGGTCGAGAAGGAATAGTGCCTCTCTTAGTTTGAATTCTATATATTTCACGGAGATTGTTCACAAACTGTATTGCGCAAATGCCCGCGCTATTCACAAACGAGTCGCAGCGCGCGGATGACACAATAATTATAGTCGAATAGTACGCTCGTAACACGCCTGCTTATGGTCAAGTCCGACCACGATCTGCCGGAAGGAAAACGGTCTCTCTACAGCGAAGGGAGACGAGCAAACCCGAAAAGACCCGAAGGGCCCGAGTCGTCGCGACACGTGCGCCGCGCGCTGGTGGCAACCGCAGTGCTCACAAAAAGAACGAACTTAAAGGTGTCGCGAAAAGTAATGCCCTCCCTTTTAATAAATACGCAACATATGCCGCCCGCCTTGAAAGACTCTGCTTTCAAAATACAAATCAAGCCCCTCAGGCGATAATTGCTACGGACGCTATCCTGACAAACGGGCAATTACAAGGGAGCGATGAGCGTTAATCAAGGTAACGCGATTGATAACCTAGGACCAGAAAATGAATTATGCGAGACTAGTGACTAGCCGGAAACAATTAAACGCGAACATAAACTAAATTAAGACTAAGCTAGAGACAACAACAATGCTTGAAAGAAATCGGTACAACATAAAAGAAACGCGAAGTATCTCGAACGGATTTGAAGGTAAATGATCCCACATCTAGGATCGTAAGGAATAGAGCAAGCATGTAAATTTGGTACGCAATTGACGATATGTTACTGGATTGAACGGAGTACAAATCTTAACCTAAGTGCTTAACCTAAGGAACAAAATACGAATTAAATGATATACAAAAAAAAATGTGCTTCACTGATCGATCGGTAGTATCGCCAACTTGGTTATGGGCCGTATGAACATTCCCTTGGCAGTTTTTACCACAGCAGAGCGGGATATACCGTCGGAATCGGGACGAACTTCTTGGATGCGACCCAATAATAACCATTGCAAGGGCGCTAAGCCCTGTTGCTTAATCAGCACGAGTCGTCCTGGTTCCAATGCTGCTCCCAGGTTCTTCTTCCATTTAGAACGTTCCTGAAGGGAGCTCAAGTATTCCGTGCTCCACCTTCTCCAGAAATGCTGTTGGAGCTGCTGAACTAATTGCCAACGTGTTAATCTATTCTCGCTTACATCGGTTAAATCGGGAGAAGGGATACTGTTGAGCGGAGTACCGACCAGAAAGTGACCCGGTGTGAGGGGAGTCAGATCATTCGGATCATTACTTAATTGAGTGAGAGGCCGCGAGTTCAGAATTGCCTCTATTTCGCAAAGCACGGTCGTCATTTCTTCAAATGTTAAATGAGCCTGGCCAACGATACGAGACAAGTGATACTTAGCAGATTTTACGGCTGCCTCCCACAAATCCCCGAAGTGAGGCGCGTTGGGCGGTATGAATGACCATGACGTTTCTTGGTCGCGAAGGAAATCCTTAACGTTCGTCTGAACTTGCTCGCTGGCGACAAAATCATAGAGTTCCTTTATTTGCTTATTTGCACCAACAAAGGTCGTTCCGTTATCGGAGTAAATATTGACTGGCCTCCCTCTTCGCGATATAAATCTTCGCAACGTGGCTAAAAAGGCATTCGAGGTGAGGTCGCTTACTAGCTCTATGTGGACTGCCTTCGTGGCGAAGCAGACGAATATTGAGATATAAGCCTTACAAATGCGGGCATTACGGCGCTTGCCCTCTTTCAGGTTTACCGGACCGGCGTAATCGACGCCGCAGTGTGAAAACGGTTTGGAGATTGTAACGCGACCACTGGGCAGTGAACCCATAATTGCTTCTGATTGCGCTGGTTTAGCCTTAAAACACGCTACGCAATTTTGAGTGATTTTTCGCGTGGTAGAGCGCAAGGAAAGAGGCCAAAATTGTTGCCTTACGAAAGCCATAGTGGCTTGAGTTCCTGCATGCTTATTGCGTATATGCTCGCGGAGAATTAGGCGCTTTGTTAACTCGTGTTTGGCTGGGAGAAGAATGGGATGGCGCGCATCGGCGCTTAGCTCGGAATTTTTTAGTCTTCCACCCACTCGTAGCAGTCCGTCCTCGTCTAGGAAGGGAGACATGGTAAGGAGTTTGCTAGATGCGTTGATAGGTGTGCCCTTGCTTAGACTTTGATATTCTTCAACAAAGGCGTGCCTTTGGACCGTTCTGCAAGCGATCTTTAGAGCGTACGACATCTCGTTGGGAGAGACAAAAGTAGTTAGGCTATCCGGACGCGATTTTTTGTGCATTCTGATACAAAGGGCTAGTATACGGAATACTTTGTATAGGCTGGAATATTCGGCTAGTAAGTCGTCTACTATTGAGGGCTGCAGGATGGCTGCGGCTGCTGATGTTGCTCGCCTTTCTGGAAGGTCGTCCTGGTGGGGAAACTTGCCACTTGGCCAGTGGTCTTCATTGCGTTGTAGAAACGCAGGGCCTCGCCACCACAGGGCTGCGCTTGGCAGGTCTCCGGGGTCGAGTCCGCGCGATAGGATGTCGGCTGGGTTGTCGGGAGAAGGAACGTGTCGCCAACTTTCGGGACTCGTTAGGCGTTGCACTTCCCCAACCCTGTTTGAAACGAATACGGACCACTGGCGTGAAGGTGATGCTATCCAGTTTAGGGCGATTGTGGAGTCGGACCACAAGAATATTCGACTGCTTGATAACTCGAAGGATTCGGAAATCTTTTTTAAGAGTTGCGCTAGAAGTACCGCCGCGCACAATTCTAGTTTGGGTAGCGTAATCGTCTTTAACGGAGCTACTCGAGATTTGGAGCATAGTAGTTCGATACGGTAATTCCCTGCGCCTTCGCCGGTGCGAACGTAAAAGCAGGCGCCGTAGGCCCGCTGACTTGCGTCGCAAAACCCGTGTATTTGAACCGACTGGGGGTCTGTTGCAAATTTAACGCGTCTGTGGACTTGTATTTGACTTAACTTGGATAGGCCCTGTTTGAAGGCCATCCAGCGAGAGTGGAGATGCTGAGGAACTGTCTCGTCCCATTCGACACCTGCTTGCCAAAGCTCTTGAAGGATTAGTTTAGCACTAGTGATCATCGGGCCGAGAAGGCCGAGTGGGTCGAACAATTTGGCTACTTCGGAGAGTATACCGCGTTTGTTTACTATGCTTGAATAATCTTGGGTTTTGTATGAGAATTGTAGGACGTCTCGTGCCTGATCCCACTGGATCCCTAAGATTCGTGAATCGGTGCTGTTAGTTATAGCGACCGTGTTGAGATGCGGGTTATCCACGTTTTCTAACAATAATGGACAATTTGAGGCCCACTTGCTAAGCTGAAAGGCCCCCAAGCGTAAGAGTTGCACTATTTCGTCCCGGATTCGCTTCGCATCTTCTATCGTATCCGCCCCGGTAAGAATGTCGTCGACGTAAAAATCACGTTCAACATGCTTGGATCCCACCGGGAAGTCTGTTCTGAATAGTTCGGCCAAATGTTTTAGGCATCTGGTAGCCAAATAAGAGGCCGAAGAAGTGCCGTAAGTGACGGTTATTAACTCGTATGTTTTCACGCTTGAGTCCGCATTATCTCTCCATAAAATTCTTTGGAGATGTGTTTGTGACGGTGCTACTAATATTTGCCTGTACATTTTCACTATGTCGGCAGTGAAAACGTAAGCAAACGTGCGGAAACGCATTAAAATTGAAGCTAAGTCCTGTTGAACGACCGGCCCCACAATTAAGACGTCGTTAAGCGATAAACCCGAACTGCTCTTACAGGACGCGTCAAAGACAACTCGGAGTTTGGCTGAATTGTCAGAATTTTTATATACGCCATGATGGGGCAGGTAAAAGGGAGTTGAATCCTCACTTGGTGGAACGTCTATTTCCATCATGTGATTCAAGGACTCGTATTCGCGTAAGAAGTGTTCGTATCGCTCCCTCAAAAGTGGATCGCGATTGAGGCGTTTCTCGAGATTTAACAATCGCTTCAAAGCGACCTCCCTGGAATCCCCTAGTCTATTAACCATATTTTCCCTGAGCGGGAGCTGTACCACGAATTGGCCTTGTGGCGTTCGGGACACGGTTTTCAGAAATTGTTGTTCGCAATAAGATTCCTCGGCAGTGAGAGAGACTGACTTGTTTGTGACTTCTTCTTGCTGCCAAAAGTGGCCTAATTGCTCATGTAATTCCGCGTTGGACACGATCGCGTGTAGCGCCTGGACACGTTTAGTTGAAGCCGACGAGTTATTTAAGCGACCCGCCAGAATCCAGCCCAATCGCGTTTTCTGTAACGTGGGATGTTTGTGTGAAGCCTTGATCTGACCGACACACATTAACTCCCAAAAGAACTCGGCACCGAGCAAGATGTCGATATCTGCGGCTTTATGGAAGTTGGGATCGGCTAGCTTGAGATTTCGCGGAATGTCGAAGTTATCGCGCTTTAAGTTGTACGCGGGTAGTTTACTTGTAACTTGATCTGTCACGATGCAACTAATGTCGGCGTAATATGAATTAATCAGCGAATGAATTCTCAAATTTACGACTTGAGACGAATTGGTAACTGATCCGTTAACTCCGGAAATGGATACGCTTTGATTTTGAGGCTTTAAACCTAGGATGTTTAACAATTTTCTAGAAATAAAATTAGCTTGCGAGCCGCAGTCTAATAAAACGCGGCACTCTACTGGTATGCCTTGACTGTTATTGACGCTTGCGACGGCTGTAGACAGCATAATGTGATTGTCGTTTGAAAGATTCGACGCGTGCGTGACTGTCACGGAAGAAGTTTTTGATTCGTCAACTTCATTTTCTTTACTGGAACTTGAATCACGGGGTTCCGAGCTGCTCGAAAGGTGAAGAAGAGAATTATGTTTGGCAGCACACGTTTTGCAAGTGCCTGACGCACATTAATTAGCCGCATGCGATGTAGATCTTAAGCAATTGCCGCAAAGCTTTCGTTTGCGTACTTCGGCGATCCTACGGGGAATCGGGAGAGCTAAAAAATTCTTGCAGCGATAGATAGAATGCTCACCGTTGCAATAGCTGCATTTGTACTTGACGGCCGCGTGACAGGAAGATTGATGCTTAAGGTTGGCCTTGGAATTGGTTCCGATAGATGATTTGCCCGTCGCCTCTAGGACCTGACATTTATGAGATATGAAATCGAGTAATTGTTTCAATGTGGGAGGATCCGTACCTGTTAAAGACGTTTGCCACTCCCGGGATGTGACTGCGTCCAGTTTTGAACTCAGTATACATGTTAATAGATCGTCCCAATGAGTGATGGGGCGTTTCAATGCCTGAAGGGCGTGAATGTGCTTAGTTGCGCCGTCTGAAATTGAGCGCAGCTCACTTGCAATTTCCTTCGACATTGGAGGAAGTTCTATAATCGCTTTTACATGCGTTTGGATGATAACTCGCTTGTTGTCGTATCGATCCTTTAACAACCGCCACGCTACGTCATAGTTTAGTTCTGATATTTCGAGAGAACTTATAACATCGCTCGCCTCGCCCGAAAGGCATCCACGCAGGTATTGCAATTTTTCAACGTTGCTAATTGAAGCGTTGGTGTGAATAATGGAATGAAAACCGTCAAAAAAGGGAAACCACTCCTCATATTTGCCCGTAAACTTGGGTAAATCTAGCTTTGGTAATCGAATGTTGGCTCTAGAATCGGAAGCGTTAGACAAACCGGAAGCCAATGGCGACGGTGAGGTGAGGCTTGGCGTGGGAGACTCCGAGGGACTAAGTATCTCTATTATTTTGCCGCACAGCGTGTAGTAACTATCCTCAAAACATGCTCGATCGTTGGCCTCGCCTTCGTCTAAAGATTCTAGCTCAGATTGTACCGCGTCGTATTCCCTCCAATAATCTTCCAATTTCGCTTTTCGCTCTGTAAGTTGAGCCCTCACGGAAGGTGTGACGGAAGTTACTGCGTGAACGTATGTGGCGGTACGTGTGCACGAGGCTTTAATTGTGGCGCGACGTTTTCGGAGAGCCGTCACGTTTTGTTCACTTGCCATTTTCACGCGGGTTAATTAACGAGTCTGGTCGATAACATGCACTCAAACAATAACCCTTACCTGTCGGTAACGCGCGCAAGTAGTCTGGATCGCGACGTGGTTCGTAGCGTGCTTCGTGGCGTATCCGATTCGTTGGACGACGCCGGATGAAGGGCGGCTGATGATGTGCGACGGAAATCAGCCTTGCTGTTGACGGATGTAGACAATGGCGCTGGACGATGGACGTTGGCCGCGGAACTCTGGATACGGGCCGTGGAACGCCGCCTGAGAAGATGGCCGCGGAGTGCTACCTGACAAGATGGCGATAGGCGCGACACTGGGTCGCCACTCTGGATACGGGCCGTGGAACGCCGCCTGACAAGATGGCCGCGGAATGCTGCCTGACAAGATGGCGATAGGCGCGACACTGGGTTGCCCGCCAAAACTTCCTCGTAGATGGTTGCCAAATTTCTCGGCCACTGCTGCCGAGATATGTCTCCCCCCGCGGACACTTGTCAGTCTCGCAGGCCGAAGAAAATTCCGATTGTCGCAGACTGTCGATGATGCGTTTCGGCAGTTGCGATGCGCTTGCGATCCTTCTGGAAGGATCGAGAGATCGTGGAAGGCGCCTGCTGCTTCACGCGATTGACGTTGTGCAGGTGCTCAAAATCTCCGGGTGAGTCGAGCGGACCATCCGGCTCGAAGGACCAAATGTTTTTGTTAATACGCTCGAGCCTGGGTGTCGTGCGTTCCCGCGGTAACCTTCGGTGGGATTCTCGTGGTTGGCGGGGTCGAGAAGGAATAGTGCCTCTCTTAGTTTGAATTCTATATATTTCACGGAGATTGTTCACAAACTGTATTGCGCAAATGCCCGCGCTATTCACAAACGAGTCGCAGCGCGCGGATGACACAATAATTATAGTCGAATAGTACGCTCGTAACACGCCTGCTTATGGTCAAGTCCGACCACGATCTGCCGGAAGGAAAACGGTCTCTCTACAGCGAAGGGAGACGAGCAAACCCGAAAAGACCCGAAGGGCCGAGTCGTCGCGACACGTGCGCCGCGCGCTGGTGGCAACCGCAGTGCTCACTAAAAAGAACGAACTTAAAGGTGTCGCGAAAAGTAATGCCCTCCCTTTTAATAAATACGCAACACCCGTGATTTTTCATTAATATTGGCAGGGTGCTGATTAATAAAAAAAACAGCGGACAACGCCGCGGGCTAAATTCTAGTAAATAAATAAAATAATGCAAAAAGGTTAGGTAATTCTACAGAATAGGGCCTTTTCCGAATTTTGATATTTTCTTGCGGTTTTTTTGGTAAAAACTTTTGTTGTGACTCCGACAGTGATAATCAATCGGGGGAGCCCAAAAACTATGCACCCTACCTATTTTTTTACCTATTTTTACTTTATTTTTGATAAATGTCTAGATTAAGGCGACCTTACCGATTTCAATGACCTTGATATATGTTGTCAAGGTCATGACCCCGAGTGACCTTCAGAAGGTTTTAGCCGTCGCTCGTTATTCGTTAAAAAGTTATTAACAAAAAAAGTTTGGAAAATACGTAGGTTAGATGACGCGCTTCAAAAGTATTTAACTGTTTAAAGCGCGTCATCTAACCCATGTGGCATCTCGCATATTAACTTTCCACGCATGAAAAGTTCACGCATACACTTTCCACGCGAACCGAGGTTCACGCACCCCCCCCCCCATGCTTTCGGGGGAGGTGCGGTAATCCCGAAATAGTTCACGCATACACTTTCCACGCGAACCGAGGTTTACGCACACCCCTCCCCCCGTGCTTTCGGGGGAGGTGCGGTAGTCCCGAAATAGTTCACGCATACACTTTTCACGCGAACCGAGGTTCACGCACACACCCCCCTGCTTTCGGGGGAGGTGCGGTAGCCCCGAAATAGTTCACGCATACACTTTTCACGCGAACCGAGGTTCACGCACACCCCCCCCCCTGCTTTTGGGGGAGGTGCGGTAGCCCCGAAATAGTTCACGCATACACTTTTCACGCGAACCGAGGTTCACGCACGGGCCGGCCCGAAAGCAAGGGGGGGGGGTGTGCGTGAACCTCGGTTCGCGTGGAAAGTGTATGCGTGAACTATTTCGGGACTACCGCACCTCCCCCGAAAGCACGGGGGGGGGGGTGTGCGTGAACCTCGGTTTGCGTGGAAAGTGTATGCGTGAACTTTTCATGCGTGGAAAGTTAATATGCGAGATGCCACATGGGTTAGATGACGCGCTTTAAACAGTTAAATACTTTTGAAGCGCGTCATCTAACCTACGTATTTTCCAAACTTTTTTTGTTAATAACTTTTTAACGAATAACGAGCGACAGCTAAAACCTTCTGAAGGTCACTCGGGGTCATGACCTTGACAACATATATCAAGGTCATTGAAATCGGTAAGGTCGCCCTTAATCTAGACATTTATCAAAAATAAAGTAAAAATAGGTAAAAAAATAGGTAGGGTGCATATTTTTCAGGCTCCCCCGATTGATTATCACTGTCGGAGTCACAACAAAAGTTTTTACCAAAAAAACCGCAAGAAAATATCAAAATTCGGAAAAGGCCCTATTCTGTAGAATTACCCAAACATTTTTTAAAGTTATTATTTTTTCCAAAATGGCGGCTCTAAAGCAGCATTTGTTTGATTTGACTCGCTTCGAGAAAAGCAGTAGAAGTGGTCACCATTTAATTGTAGGGCAAAACAAAAAAATTTTTATTATTTACATGAAATTTGCTAGAGAAGTACATATGGATTTTTCAAAATATGGATTTTTGAAGAAATGGTGAGTATTTAAACAAAAAATTTCATTTTTAGGTAAAAAGAACTCTGTATAAAATTCTCTATAACTTAGAAAATTGTTAATAAATCGTAAAATATGTATGTACTTCTTTAGATAATTTAGTTTTAAAGATGTCAAAATTTTAAGTGAATCCAAGAGTGAATCGGTAAAAAATTGTTCGAGTTCTACTGCTCGCCAATTTGGAAAATGCATTTTGAGAAAAACGCATTTAAAGTTTTAAGTAACAATATTTTTTGAATAAAAACGAATTTTTTAAGCATTGCGGGAACAATTGTATATTATTTTTGACATCCTAAAAAATGTTTTAAGTAAAAAAATTTGTTTTTTTGAAAGTTTTAAGGTGACCTAACCGGCTCTTAAGAATATTTTATAATATTTTAGAAATATTTGAAAAAAGATTATAAAACCAATAATAAATAAATATTTTTTAAATATTTTTAAACGAGATTATAAAACAATAAATATGTAGATTTTAATTAATATTTCAAAAATATATTTTAAATATTTAAAAAAATATTATCTGAGTGAGATAAAGAAGAACATTTTTATAAATATTTTTAAAATATTCTTAAAATATGTTTAAAATGTTACCGCAAAAGATTTTTAAACTATTTTAAAATATTTCTAAAACCAGGACTTCCGTTTCCGGTACGATAGAGTGTGACACGTGGTGGTTAGACGAGCTCATTTTGGTAGGGTGTGAGAGATTAGGAGAGGTCTGGTGGAGGTGTGCATATAGGGGGAAGAGAGTGGAGGAGCAAGAGTGCGCGAGGAAGTGGAAGGAGGTCGTGAAATGGAGGGATAGAGAGAAAAAAAGGTGCGGAAAGCGTGCGTGAGAGCAGGACGGGCAGGGAGCACGCGAAGCGTAGAGAGGGAAAGCGTTGAAAGGAGAACGGCCGCGGGCAGGGAGCACGCGGAGTATAGACGGAGAACAGGGCGGTGAGAGAAGCAGGCTAGGGATATTAGAAGTTGGTTAAAGGTGGCGGATGGAGATAGAGAAGGAAAGAGTAACAGGGAGTGGGCAGCAAGGCGTTAAGGAAGAGAAGAGGAAGGCGATAGTGGAAAGAAAACAAGAGGCAGGCCAACGAAGGCGGAGGAGCTAGCCAAGTTAAGAGGGAGAACAGATAGCGCAGGCTCACTCAAAGATTTTATTCAAAAAAGAAAAAGAGGAGAAAGTGAGGAGGAAACAACAAGAGCAGAAAAGGAAATACTGGAGAAATTTAACGCAATAAAGAAGGTAAATAGATCGCCGCCAACCAAGATTAAAAAGGTAAGGACTATAATAGGTGGAGACTTTAACGCTAGAACGGGTGAGGAAGGAGAATGGGAAGAAGAGGACGAGGGAAGAATAGAAGAAAGGGGGAGAAGATCAAAAGACAAGAAAATAAATAGGGACGGCAGAAAGCTATTGAAATTCATCGAGGAAAGGGGATGGATGATATTGAATGGAAGCGTGAAAGGAAATGAAGAGGGGGAATTTACATACACAGGAGGGAGAGGTGAGGCGGTTATAGATTACGTAATGGGAGATGAAGAGGTTAGAGAAAAAGTGGAAAAGCTGGAAGTAGGAGAAAGAGTAGACTCAGACCATCATCCGCTAGTAGTCTGGGTGAGAGGCAACCCAAAGGGAGAGCAGAGAAGGAGAGAGGAAGGAAGAATGAGAAGAAGAGGAATATGGAGTAAGGAGGGAAGAACATAATTTAGAGAGAGACTAGGGATGATAGAAAGAGGAAAAAAGAGCTACAAGAAGAGATAGAAGAAGGAATGTCGAAGATAAGAAAAGTAATAGAGAAGAATGAAAATAAGAGCAAAAGAATGACTAACAAGAAGAAAAGAAGAT
Organism: Temnothorax longispinosus; assembly: GCF_030848805.1. NCBI lineage: Eukaryota > Metazoa > Arthropoda > Insecta > Hymenoptera > Formicidae > Temnothorax > Temnothorax longispinosus. The sequence goes on from NC_092364.1 coordinate 11,031,738, forward strand.
GGTGGGATGAAGAATGCAGGGAGAGAAAGGGAGAAGATAGGAGAAAGTTAACAAGATGGAGGAAAGGGAAAGAAAAGGTGGAAAGATATAGAGAAGGAAGGAGGGAGTACAGAGAGATGTGCAAAAGAAAGAAGAAAGATGAAAAGGATAGGATGATAAGAGAGATAGGGGAAGCGAAAACGGAAGGAAAAGTATGGGAGTTGATAGGCAGAGTAAGAAAGAGAAGGAGGAGAATAAACAAAGATATAAAACTCGAAGAGTGGAACTTCATGGAGTTAAATGGGTGGGGTGGAGAGTAGAGTAGTGAAAGGGGAAGGGGTAAGAAATGTAATAAAGAAATTGAAAACAGAAAAAGCAATAGGCAATGATAGGATACCGAACGAAGCATGGAAATTTGGAGGAGAAGAAATGGTGAAATGGATATGGAAAATGTGTATGGAGGGGGAAGGCTGGCCGGAACAATGAAAGGAAGTGGAAATAATTCCAATAATAAAGAAAGGAGAAGGGCGAGAGGTAAAGGATTACAGAGGAATAACAATCATGTCCTCGATGTATAAGATATATACGGCAATAGTAGCGAAAAGGGTAAGGAAAGAGGTAGAGGAGAAGAACTTGATTCCCGACAATCAAGCAGGATTTAGGAAAGGAATGGGGACGATGGACCAAATATTCGCATTAAACTATTTGATAAATAGGCAACTGGGAAAGGAGAAAGGAAAGATTACAGTATTATACATAGATTTGAGAGCGGCGTTTGTCTCAGTGGACAAGGAGGTACTGATTAGGGCGATGAGAGAGAGAGGAGTAAGGGAAGGACTTGTGGATAGGGTAGAGGAGATACTGAAAGAAACGAAGAGTAGAGTAAGAGTGGAAAGGGAGAGTAGAGGAGCATTCTGGATGGCGAAGGGCGTGAAGCAAGAATGTCCATTGAGTCCGATACTTTTTAACCTGTTAATCGCGGATTTGGAAAATTATATAAAGAAGGGAGGATGGGAGGCGTAAAACTGAGAGGGAAAAAGATTTACACGTTAATGTATGCAGATGACATAGTGTTGATGGCGGAGGAGGGACAGGACATGAGATCAATGATAAGTAGGTTGGAGGGATACTTGGATAGGAAGAGATTAACATTGAGCATAGAGAAAACAAAGTTATGAGGTTTAGAAAGGGTGGAGGAAGGAAGAAGAAATATGACTGGAGATGGAAAGGAAAGAAATTAGAGGAAGTTAAGGAATTCAAATACCTTGGATATACATTGAAGGAAAATGGGGGACAAGAGGCGCACATTAGAGAGAGAAGAAGGAAGGCGGCGAGAGTAATGAGGGAAGTTTGGGGGATAGGGAAAAGAATGTGGGAAAAGGATTGGAAAAGAAGGATCTGGTTATATGACACCTTGATATGGACAGTGATGGGATACGGAGCGGAAATATGGGGGTGGAAAGAAAGGAATGAGGTAGAAGGAGAGATACCTCAGATGGTATTTGGATTAAATTGGGGAACACCTGGATATATGGTAAGAGATGAAGTGGAGAGGGAGAAGATGAGAGGCAGAGCAAGTAAGAGAGCATGGAAATTCGAAAAGAAGCTAGAAGAGGGCAATGGAGGGGGAATAGCGAGGAAATGTCTGGAAGAAATGAAAGAGAGATGGAAGAAGGGGAAGATAATAGGAAGGTGGGAACAAGAAAAAGAGTTACCTAGAAGAGCTGGGAGTGAGAGTTGAAGAGGAGGAAGGGTTAGAAGTTGAAAGTTTAGAGAGCAGAGAGAAATTGAAACAAAGGAAAGAAAAGATAGAAAAGATTGCAGACTCGAAATACAACCGGTGGTATTTTATAAGGAAGGACGGAATCCCGGAATATTTGGAGAAGGGCTGGGAGGAAGCAAGGTGGAGTAGGATCGCAAGGTTTAGACTGGGTAGTGAAGTCAGAGAAGGTTTATATTAGGAAGGGGAATAGAACAGAAGGTGTAGAAGGTGTGGGAGGGAAGAGGAAACATGGGAACACATATGGGAAGAGTGTTCGAGATGGGAGAAGTGGGAAGGAGAGGGATGGCAGGAGGTGGTGAGGAGATTACTGGGAGAAAAGGGAGAGGGGGGGAATGGATGAAAGCAATAGAAGAAATAAGGCAAGATGGAGGAGGGAGGAGAATGGAAAAGGAAGAGAGAAGAGTTAGCAATGGTAGTTTTTAATGAATAAGCGAGCAAACGAGAGAATGAGAGAGCGGGTAAGTAATAGACGAAAATTGGAGAAACAAGGATAAGAGAAAGAGAAGAGAAAGAAGAGAGAAAGGAGAAAGGAAGGAAAAAAGAGAGGAGAGGAGAGGAAAGCAGGAGGTCAAAGAGGACCAAGGAGGACGAGACAGCGAAAAGAAGAGAAGAGAATTTATATAATGGACGCGTGTCAGGGTGGAGGAAGTCGGAGGAATGTTGATCAGGGAAAGCAGAAGAAGATGGCCAGAGAGATGCAGAACGAAGGGGGGAGGGAAGGGAAATAAGTTGTAAGGTCGCTCAATGGCCAGGCCGGGAAATAATATTATTTTGTTGTATGTGATACATCACATACAACAAATAATATAAATATATGAATGTACAGGGTTGGGTACGTCCTTACAAAACGCCCTTTCAGACCCCTTTGGGGTTGTTGGATATTATCTTGGATGTGCGCAGGTGTCGAGAAATTGGAATTAGTCGAATGATAAAAAACACAACTTTAATCTAATATAACTGGAATCAGTATTACAATGTCACGCTCGCATGTCTTCTCACGAACGCTACCAAAAGACGAGTGTAATAGGCGGGAGTTTTTGGCGCGCGCTAAAAAAATAATACCAACCGAAAAATACTACTACGAGACGTGCGCGTGTGGTTGTGAGCGCCGCGCGCCGCTGCGCCCAAACGAATCTTATTGGATATAATCACTAGAAACGCGCGCTTATTTAAACACGAAAACTAAAAATCTATAGAAACTTAACACTCCCACCTTTGAGTGTTTAACAATATCGTGTGTCTACTCGCAGGAATATAAAATTGTGATTATACATGTTATGTCTACATAAGATATAAACCCATTTCAGATACCAAGTATACGAATCTCTTCTTCGTAAACGCTTTCGTAAACAAATCGGCTATTTGATTATGTGTACACACATATATTACATCAATTTCACGTTTGTTGTATTTTTCCCTGATGAAGTAAAATTTCACATCTATATGCTTTGTTCTACAATGGAACTCAGGGTTACGATACGAACGAGTTTAATAGCGGATTGATTGTCTACATAAATCGGAATTAAATCATGAGTGTACCCTAAATCACGCAACAATTTTTGAATCCACGTTGATTCCTTAACTGCTAAACATGCCGCAATGTACTCGGCCTCTGTAGTACTAAGGCTAACGCACGTTTGTCGTTTTGACATCCATGTTATTGGACCATTTGACAATTTAAAAACATATCCGCTTGTTGATCGGCGAGTGTCTACATCCGCGGCGTAATCCGAGTCTGAATAACCTATCAGGTTTAAACTTTCGCATTTTGAGTACATTATACCTAAATGTTTTGTATGAGATAAATACCTCATTATTCGTTTTACCGCATTCCAATGTTGATCGTTATACTTGTCTAAATATCGACTAACTATATTAACCGCATAAGCGATGTCAGGTCGAGACATAATCGATAAAAATAACAATGTACCTACTGCTTCGCGGTATGGCACTACAGATCTCATGCTTTCTTCGACATTAGCTGTTTGTAACTTTACGTAAGGATCCGCAGGGGTTGTTGAAGGAACCGCTTCTGTCATGTTATATCGTGCCAACATACGCTCAATGTACAGTTGTTGATTGATGAATATTGAATTCTCCTTGTGATTCCGATTTACATGCATGCCCAGGAAGTACTCTGAATTACCGATTGTTATTTTAAATACATCTCGTATTTGCTTTAAAGTATCATTTATTAATTCCTCATCCGTTGCTACAATTAAACCGTCATCGACGTATAGTGCAATTATAACTTTACCGCGCTCATCTATACGGTAAAAGACACAGGGATCAGCGTCGGACCGTTTGAAACCAATTTGTTCTAAGAACGCACTGAACTGTTTATTCCAGCACCTTGCTGATTGTTTAAGCCCGTACAATGATCTAAGAAACTTACAAACTGCGTTTTTATCTCGAACTTTAAGACCTTCCGGTATGTGCATGTAAATTTTCTCTTCGAGATTTCCATTAATAAAGGCTGTCTTTACATCGAATTGCCCAATCTCTAGGTTTTCTTGAGCGGCTATCGCTAAGAGAATTCGTACAGAATCATAACGCACTACAGGTGAAAATACCTCGTTATAATCGAAGCCTTCCTTTTGGGAATAACCTTTAGCACAAAGACGTGCCTTGTATCTCACTTCGTTCGTATTTGGATTTTCTTTAATTTTAAACACCCATTTACATCCGATGATGGTTTTATTCGCGGGCAAAGACGATATTTCCCAAGTTTTATTTCGTTCGTGAGCTTGAAGCTCTTCGGCGATCGCGTTCTTCCATTTATCTGAGTCCTTCCCTTGCATCGCTTCTGAGTATGTTTTCGGTTCGATGTAAGATACAAGACATGCCGAATAACGCATTGGAGCTTTGATCGACTCACGGTCTCTAAATTCATATCTCTTTTGAACTATCTCAGGATCGTGTTGTTGTATCTCATCATTCGCGTCTTCATAATCAAGAGAACTGTTATCGTCTACCGCGTTTTCATTATGCTCGATAGCGTCGCTCTTAATGGTAATAATAGAATCGCTGTCGTGTTTTGACTCTACTTTTCTACTAGTTTCGTTAAATATTACATCGCGCAAAATTATAACTTTGTCGGTACTTAAATCATATAATCTATAATTTTTCGAATCGCCTTGATAACCTACAAGAATACATTTCTTTGATTTCGCGTCAAACTTCTTACGGAATTCCTTTGTAATATGCGCGTATGCTATACTTCCGAAGATTCTAATATGCGCCAAATTTGGCTTCTGTTGTATCCATAACTCGAATGGTGTCTTATCACGAGACATTGATGAAACGCTTCTATTCAGAATATAAACTGCTGTGTCAACAGCTTCCGCTCATAGTCTATCAGATAAATTCTTCGCGAGTAGCATAGTTCGAGCGCATTTTACTATCGTACGCATTTCACGCTCAGCTCGACCGTTTTGTTGATTGTACATATGGCGCTCATGTTTCGAGTTTTATTCCATGTGACGATAAATACTCTGTCATTCTTCCATTGCGGAATTCTGTACCGTTATCGCATCTAAAAGTTTTTATATGATATCCGAATTTATTATAAAATCCAGTTTCGAATTCTTTAAAATATTTAAATGTGTCGCTTTTATATTTCAAAAAATATACTGTACGAAAACATGAATGATCGTCCTTTAGAAGTAAGAAATACTTTGAGCCTCCCACCGAATCAATAGGCATTGGACCGCATAAATTCGCGTGAATTAAATCACCTGCTTTAGTTCTTCTTGTTCGAACGTTTTTATTAAATGGTAATTTATGTTGTTTTCCTAACACGCAACATTCACAGAAGAATGTATTATGATCATCTAATTTTATCCCGTTTACTAAATTTTTGTTGATCATTTCCCGTAATGCCTTACAATTAATATGCGCGAATCGCTGATGCCATAAGCTTAGGTCATTCTTTTCGACGACATTCGCTTCATGTTTCGTAGTTACCTTGAATATCATTCTATATAGGTTATTCTCTTCACGCTTTCCATAAGCTACTATAAGTCTTTACCTGAAAAAATAAGAGCGTTATCCAAAGTCAGATGTAAATTAAATCCTTTCTGGGTAATTATACTTGTCGAGAATAAATTTTTCTTTAAATTAGGTACGTAAAGAACGTCATCAATACGACCGTCGATCCATTTTCCGTTTACGCGTTTTTGAATGTATATAGTACCGCGACCTTTTACCTCGCATGTAGAATTATCGCCTAAACGAACCGATTCATTTATCTCTACAAAATTATCGAACCAACTTCTTTGAAAAGACATGTGTTTACTCGCTCCGCTATCTAATAACCAAATATTTTGTGTATCCACGTTCAAAATATCTTTTTCGACTTCCGTAACAGTAAAAGCACCATGACTGTGTGAGTTCGATTTTTGTTCATTTGATGTTTGACCCGCAGAATTATCATCGCGTTTATATCTCGGTGTATTTTTCCTTTTTCGGCAATCTCTCGCGAAATGAGCTAGGGTATTTCCGTCGGGCGAAAGGGAATCCGGTTCCTATTCCGGAACCCGGCAGCGGAACCGCATACAATTCGGGCCCTCGTAAGAGTGTTCGTCGGGGTAACCCAAAATGACCTGGAGACGCCGTCGGGAGATCCGGGAAGAGTTTTCTTTTCTGTATAAGCGTTCGAGTTCCCTGGAAACCTCTAGCAGGGAGATAGGGTTTGGAACGCGAAGAGCACCGCAGTTGCGGCGGTGTCCGGATCTTCCCCTCGGACCTTGAAAATCCAGGAGAGGGCCACGTGGAGGTGTCGCGCCGGTTCGTACCCATATCCGCAGCAGGTCTCCAAGGTAAAGAGCCTCTAGTCGCTTGTGACAAAAATAACATTCGACAGATTTCTTATCTTTGGCTTTAGGATTCGGATTATCGGATTTCTTATTACTAATTTGCTTATCGTTCCTTTTTTCGATGCTCGTGGTCGCAAGCGCCTCTGCCGCCGTGTCCGTGATCGTCAGACATTGTTCCTCCTTTATCAGTCGTTCGATCAGGTTAACTTGAGTCTGGTTCTCCACGGGGACGCTGTCCCATGCAGTGATGAACGGATTGAATTTCTCAGGAAGCGACATCATAATTTTTGTATTGATGGCCACGTCGGACAATGCCTCTCCTACGTCGTTCAGCTGCCTGGCAAGATTCTCAATTTTGGAGACGTGTTACATCGCCGTGTCGTTGACGCCCATTTTATACTTGTAAAATCGTGATAATAGTATGGACTTATTTGCAGCACTGCGTTGCTCATAAATACTGCTCAGTTTATGCCACATCTCGTTCGCTGTTTGACATGTAATAAGATATTCCAGTTGCGAGAATTCCATCGAGAAGGCAAGAATGCATTTTGCTTTCGCATTCTTAGAAATCCAGGCCGTGTGTGTTGGATCTCCTTCCGCCGGTTTTATAATGTCTTCCCCTCGACAATGTCCTTGAGAGAACTAGCCTCGAAGACTGCTAGCATCTGGAATTTCCAGAGCTGGAAGTTCGTTCCGTTGAACTTAGTGATGTTCTTCAAGTCGATCGAGTCACTCATGGTCAAGAAATATGTCTCCGTTTAACACCACGATGATATACGTTCTCTATGTATGCTCTTGTCGGCTTAACCAAACTTATGTGCTTTCTCGATGTGCGCGCTCTGGGCCCATAACCTGTTGGATATTATCTTGGATGTGCGCAGGTGTCGAGAAATTGGAATTAGCCGAATGATAAAGAACACAACTTTAATCTAATATAACTGGAATCAATATTACAATGTCACGCTCGCATGTCTTCTCACGAACGCTACCAAAAGACGAGTGTAATAGGCGGGAGTTTTTGGCGCGCGCTAAAAAAATAATACCAACCGAAAAATACTACTACGAGACGTGCGCGTGTGGTTGTGAGCGCCGCTGCGCCCAAACGAATCTTATTGGATATAATCACTAGAAACGCGCGCTTATTTAAACACGAAAACTAAAAATCTACAGAAACTTAACAGGGGTAATAAAGTAACATTTCTAATCTAATCTTCTATTCTTAAAACTATTTAAAAATTTTTTTGCAATGTTTTTATAGAAATATTCAAAAATATTTTTTGAAAACATTTTGTGCTGTATTGTAGGGTCTGTACATACATATAAGCAACTTACTTTCTTTAGCACTGACACAAACTATTATATTTCTTAAACCTTTTTGTTAATAACTTTTTAATAAAATAACGAACGACGACTAAAATCTTTAGAAGATTACTCAAGAGAGGCCTCTCTATAACATATTTCATAGTCAAGGCCGCAGGAGGTTGCTCGACTAAACTAAATAATTACCAAGCTTACCATTCTTTTTACTATTTTATCTTAAAAAATGACTTTTTTGTAAAAGTTGCCAAAATTGGCTTTAAAGGCTTTTATTTTAACCCAAAATAAAGCTTTTTACAAAGTTATATCGAAATCGGAGGTAGACCGTTTTCGGAATTTTATCCGAAAATTCGAAAGAAATCATCGAGTTGGTAAGCCTATGCACACGAATTCACGGTATTACACAATACTATAACTCGCTAATGTATCTTGTAGCAGACTGAGCAGTGGCGCCTGTGATGCTAGAATGGATCCGAGGCTTTTCGGCAACATGAATGGTGGGGATAGAGTGGGGGTAGCTTTACTAGGCACACCGAACACACCGTCAGCTTAGTCAGCCTATCCCCACCCTGGTGGAAATAATTTTACAATAATATACGTATTTCTATGACAAATTATAATCTTTTACAACAAATCACAAATTTGTGAAAATTGTAGAAATTTACGGTAAATTGTAGTAAATTGTAGTGAATTGTAATAAGTTGTAGTAAGTTGTAAGCTGTAAAAAGTAATAGAAAATTGTAACACATTTTTTACGAACATTTTTATGAGACGTAGTAAATTGTAGAAGTTGTAGATTATTGTAAAAATCATAACTATTTACAACTATTTACAACATTCTGCAAATATTTTTTATGAGAACTTAGTAAATTATAGAAGTTGTAGATTATTGTAAAAATCACAACCATTTAAACTATGTACAACATTTTACGAATATTTTTATGAGAATTATATTGTGTAGAAGTACTCTATTCCCACCACAGGTTTAAATAAATTTTGATTTATTACGCATAAATAACCGCGTTGACTCTCATGGCTAGATTTAATCTGTATTGTTCCACTACTCATACTGTCGAGAAGCCGCGGATCCATTCTGGTATCACAGGGTGGCTCGTGGCGGTGGCGTCAAAGAGTGAACGAAGAGGTGCGGGGTAGGTAGGGCCATTATACTAGAAAGACACATGCCGCCGCGCATTTCGTCTATATTTTGTAGCCACCTGCACGGACGTTTTATTTTATTCACGTTGCGTTTATACATTTATATCTCAATTTAGTTATTTTAAAATAAAATTCCTAACCTAACTGAGTACGAAAGTAATCTTAAATAAAAATTATATGGAATCTGGATTACAAGTAATGCAATTATTGAGTAATTTTGATTACAAAGTAATCATACAATACGATTACCAGTAATCGTCATTACAAAGATAATCGGTAACTTTATAATCGTGATTAAAGTAATCGTTTATATAATCAATTATTAAAAGTAATCGATTACGCCCAACTCTGCAGTGAACATTTCCAACACTTTGGTTTGGTAGTTTTTACTGTAATGTATGGTTATAGGAATGGGTAACACTTTAATTAATTGGGCCTCATTTTTTATCACCTAGTTTGAATGCAAACAGATTTCTCGAATTCTTGAACAATGCATTTTATGACCTTTTGGAAAATATTCCTTTAAATGTGAGAGTAAACTCCTGGTTTCAACTGGATGGCTGTTCTGCTCACTATGGCAGAGATCCTCGACAATGGCTTAATATTCATTTTTCCGGAAGGTGGATCAATCGTGCTGGACTTGTGGCTTGGCTCCACGTTCATCTGATTTAACACCATTAGATTTTTTGTACGGAGTGCTCTCAAGCAAAAAGTATATAAAGTGCCTATTAATGATCTTCAAATATCAAAACGGAGGATAGTACAAGTATGTGAAGAAATAATTAACAGACGCAATGTCACTCGTTCTCTCATTGATAGGTGCAATGCTTGTCTCCGGGGTGGAGGCCATTATTTTGAACAAAATATTTAATACTTAAACTTTGATTATTGTAAAGCACTAGAGAGAATAATTATTTTCATTTTGATTACTATTCAGCATTAAAGAGGATAAACCTACATTATTTATTCATTTCTAATAGTTCGGTAATAGAAGTCAATAAGCGTTTAAACAAATCTTAAACAAATAAGCGTTTGCGAGCATACCTCCAGAGGAAAATTTTTGTTTGTTTTAAGATCTTAAATTCATATTTCAAGTTTGGCTGTCAAGTTTAATCCGGGAACACCCTGTAAAGTTAAATAACAATTCGGGAAAAAAACCCTTATAATCAGAAGCGGTCTTATTTGCTCATATATGAATTTATCATGAAAATATCGATATTTTTTATATGTCTTTATATAATCTCATATAATCATATATGACCATATAAGAGCTTATGCGGCCAAAATTCATATATAAGCATATAAGACCGCTTCTGATTATAAGGGTTTTTTTCCCGGGAATAATAGCTTTGCAAACATAAGAAGGAAAAGATTTTTCCAAGAAACGAAAAATTTTATTTATAATAATAATAAAGGCTCACATGATTAGAAATTAAACGAAGAACAATGGAGCGTTGAGCCGTAACAAGGTGTTGGTGTTCATATATTCTATACTTTACGTAAAGAAGTAACGAATTGTAATGTACATACTGTACAGTGTATGTACATATACATATATTCCAACTTAATAGACTGCGTGCCGCGAATTTGTCGGACTTGAAACACAGCTATCTTGGAACATTAATACCCTTCCCTCCCCGAAACTAAATCGACGCGATTTAATTGTTTTAAAAAACTGTAAAGAATTTATTGCGAAAAATATTACTTCAACCAGGATTCGAATTTGGAACCTCCCTCATTCCGTGAAGGGCGTCGTATCAATTCGACGATTGAGGCATGTGGTAATATTAATCGCAATAACCGGTTATTAATAATAAACTTGAAGAGTTTATTTATTCCGGGAAGGGAAGGGTATTATATAATGTTCCAAGATAGCTGTTTCAAGTCCGACAAATTTGCAGCGCGCAGTCTATTAAGTTGGAATATATGTATATGTTCAGTATGTACATTACAATTCGTTACTTCTTTACGTAAAGTATAGAATATATGAACCCCAACACCTTGTTACGGCTCAAAAATTTTATTATTACTATTTATAATAAAAGAAAAATGGAATTTATCAAAAATATTTTTTAATGTAATAGATAGTTTCGGAGATGTTGCTGAAAAAAGATTTTAGCCATAAAATTTTCAAGAGATGTTTTATCGCTTAAACTTAAGATTGGGCATGTATAAAAAATGCAAATATGTTCCTTCAATTTTGATGCTTAATAACATATTTCAAGGGAATACATAGGTATCGGATATTTGGATAATGTAAGATCATATTGAATTCGTGCGATCGATTGGTTCATGGAAATAGTATTATTTTGGTATTTGAATAAGAGTATATTTGTTATTACATGTATAAGAATTATTACATATATAAGAAAAAATAAAAACTTATATACAGGGTGAATTATTTATAATGTTAATGGCAAATATCTCATAAAATATGTATCCTATAAAAAAAATGTTTTAGACAAAATTTGTTTGGAATTAAAGAAGGCACAAGATGACATTATTTTATCATACGTGGCACCACTATAGGTCAAACAAAGGTTAATTTAGTTAATGAAACCTTCATTTTTTATTGTTTTATATAAAAATAAAGATAAAAAGAAAGTAAATATACAGAAAAACTTACACAGCACGAATATTGATCTTGACATGTTATAGAGAGTATGATATAGAGAGTTAATTCTTGAATAAAACTTTGAATCAAGCGGCAGTCTCTTATAGTTCCTGATGAGATATTTCAAATTAAAGATATATGACTAAAAATAGGAACAAGATAAAATTGATGAAAATGGTGAAACTGAGGAATGACTGACAATGAGAGTAACATTGGGAAAGACATATGGGGCTTTGTCCCTTCTCTGCCCAAGCATTTATTTAAATATACAAAGATCTTTCTCATCGTCTAATTAATCACTTACCCATACAGCATATAAACGTTGAATAAAAATCTCAAAAACATTGCATTGTTACATTTGCAATATTGCACCAACGTTGCGAAATGTAGATTCAACGTTGAAAAGATATTGCATAAACGTTTAATATCCGCTGAATTGCAATGTCTTGTAGACGTTATAATTCAACATTCAGAAAACATTGCTCGATGATCGAACCGGCTAGTATAGTGATCCTCTGACTCTGACGCTTCCTTCTTGTTTATACTTGTGTATAACATATCTTTTTAGGGTTCAAAAATCTTGTAATAATATATATTAACTGGCCAACATTAAAAACAATGCAACAACAATTAAATTGTTAAATAAATATTGATTAACATTGGCCGCGTTTAGCAAAATGTGTTGTTTTTACAACTGTTTTCTAAGCTCACAAGATTGGATCTAAATTATTCCTCTAGGTTCTAGAGGAATAATTTAGATCTTAAAAGAAGCACCGGGTCCAAAGACTCGCGGATATCGCGATTTTGCTTCGTCAGAAGTCTGCTTATATTCGCCTCTAACTCAAATATTTATGAGTTGGTCTTGTTTTAATGTTGTATCAACATAAAGAATTGTAGAAAAATCAACATAGATTCAACGTCAGAAAGATATTTATATTTCAACATTCAACATTGCAATGTTGTTTGTGCTGTATGGGTTAGTAAGGCGAGAGATTCAAGCAATATTTCAAATACAAACCAATGTAAGTATAGGGGCCTTTGCTAATTTTCTATTTTAGTTTTAGTATACGATAGACTCAATGCATTTTGCAATACGTTTCCTAAAACTCCATTCAGTGTTTTGCACAGTTTGTGAAGTAATAGAAGCGCAAGCACCAACAATACGCTATCGCATATTCGGAGCTGTTGTAGGTATAATAGCATATTTTTTTAACTAATCCGCGGACACAAAAATCTATAGATATAAGGACATAAAGGATATGTCACTTAATCTACTTATTCGCCGGATTTCACGTCTCCAGATTTGTATTGAAATTAATAGCCATCACTTTGAACATTTGATAGACTAAACATTTTTTTCAGTAATTATTTAGTTTAGGGGAGCAACCTCCTGCGACTTTGACATTGACATATATTATAGAGAGCATTTTTCTGAGTAACCTTCCAAAAGTTTTAGCCGTCGCTCGTTATTTATTAAAAAGTTATTAACAAATATAACTGAGTAACAGTTTGTATCAGTACTAAGGGAAATAATTTGCTGATATGTGTGTATATTGTATAGAGAGTACATATGTAGGCGGGGGTGGTTTGCGTAGAAAGTTGAAAACCCAAACCGTAAAATGATAGACCTCATTTCGCCCTGTAAACAAGGGTAGGGTGGAGTGTGGATCTCGCTTCGCGTGGAAAATTGAAAACCTAAACCGAACAATGATAGACCTCGTTTTGTCCTGTAAACAAGGGTAGGGTGGAGTGGATCTCACTTTGCGTGGTTCTCTAAACAGCATTGTACGGTTCGGGTTTTTAACTTTTACGCGGACCGAGATCCATTCCTCCCACTTCTGCTCCAGGGGAAAGGACGTAGCTCCTCCCCAGCCTACATATGTATGTACTATCTATACATACATATCAACAAATTACTTCCTTTAGCACTGACACAAACTGTTATATTTCTTAAACTTTTTTGTTAATGACTTTTTAATAAATAATGAGCGACGGCTAAAACCTTTAGGTGACTCAGAAAAGTGCTCTCTATAATATATGTTATATGTCAAGATTAAGGTCGCAGGAGGTTGCTCCCCTAAAATAAATAATTACCTTTTTTTTATTAGGTAGAAAATTCTTTATTTTTTGAAATTTATTGTTGTTGATAAAAATACTTGTGTAAAGCAATACAAATTATTATGACCGATAAAAAGCTTATCTTTAGAAATAATTACTCTTGCTTTCATTATTATTAAATATTTTTGAATCAAGGAATAAATTATTTAAGAATATTTTTATTTTTACTCAGAAATATTTTTAATAATTAGTAATTTTATAGATACTTATAAAAACAAAGGAGAGGGTATAAAAATCGCCATATTTTGCCCTCAACGGGAACTTGTATAACATGCTTTGCTACCTTATTTGAGGTTGAAAGAAGAAGAAAATTATATTCTTTTTACCAGGAAACTGCGAGAAATATTTTAGAACCAATAATTAATGTCTTTAAAATGTGTGTCAACACGAGCGCATGCACCATTGCTCATATACATATATCAAATCGTACATATACCAAAAGTTCCGGAACGGCCAATCATCTCAGAAAGTATTGGTTTATGAGAAAAATGTTTCAAATAAAAGTTGGAAAATTCAAAGGGCGCCAGACTAGAGTCAAGCTCAACAGGGTCTTCTTTCCCTGCTAATTTTTCCAAGCCCGTTCCCTTGGCAGTGGTTTCGCTAGATAGTAGATAGGGACAGTGGGAATCTCGTTAATCCATTCATGCGCGTCACTAATTAGATGACGAGGCATTTGGCTATTTGCATCACGTCCTTTTGGCGCGTCTTACCGCTTCGGGGCAGTGCGGTTCCTGATAACAACGGGTCCCGGCTCGAGCGACCTTGCAGGTTGACTATGGGTCGCTCATCTGCGCAACGGGTTACCCAATAACAAGGATACGAGATCCAGCATAACTTTCGTTCTTTATTATCACCTATCTTATAGTAACTGGCCTATCTAGCACTCTTGGCAAGAGTGGGTCTTCCCGCAGGAGGGAAACCCATCTGACTGATCTGCCGCGGGATTCCTGCGTACGGGCTGGAAAAATTATTTAAGCAGAGTCCCCTACTTGGGAAAACGGAACTTGGCCGGCTTAGTGTGTTGTCGTTACCGCGGGGAGCCACGTGGAGGCGTCCGCCCGTGTGCCGGGGCGGTTCGGTCACACGGCTCTGCCGCCGCTCAGTGCCCATCCGAGCGACTCGCATCACTGATGTCCACGGCAAAAGTGCCGGCATAGATTAAAATCGGGAGTGTAGAATGCTCCCGAATAAATAAATAAATAAGTAAAATATTGGGTGGATCAGGTCTCAGACCGTCGTTTATGTATAAAATTACATCAGTGAGCTAGTGCCAAGAGTTTTTAATCTGCAGCATCGCTGCTGTTGAGGCGCAAAGGCGCGTTATAATCCATAAACATATGGAAGAGTTCCACTGAGCTCCTGAGTGCTTGGAGTATTAGCGTTCTCAGCGAGCCTCTGTCTTTAATTTCCAATTTACGAAGACAGGTAACAGTGTCTTTGGGCATTGCTCCTCTTGTCCCGATAACTATCGGGAGGATCATACAGTCTTTCGCCCCTAATTGGGCTTTAAGCGGGCCTATGAGGGACGCATATTTGGCGAGCTTGTCCCTCTTGCCTCTCTCTAAGAAATCGCCATCTTCATGGCAGATTGTTACATCAGCCACAAAGACCCTTTCCCGATACTGTATGATCAGGTCTGGTTGGAGATTCCTCAGATGAGGGTCCTGTAGTCGAGCTTCTTTCGTTATCGTCATTCCACGTTGCCCCAAAACGTGGCGCTCTATGAAGTCTCGAATATCATTGTGGCGTTTAATACGACCAGACTTGGTGTACTATACACGCACTGCCCCAGTATATGACCCAGTGTCTCGGATTGAGCTTTGCACTTACGGCACATGACGCCGCTGTTCTTAGTGGCTCTGTTCAGCGACACCTTGTTTGCCGCGACATTGGCTCTTAACTTAAGAGCCGTAATATACCTGGAAGGTTTCAACAGGTTAGGCCGGTATAACCATTCATTACCCACCTTATCGTCTTTATAGGCTGGCACACCCTTGCCTTGGGACGGTAACTCCGCCCATTTGTGCCATTCATTTGCTTTGGCCTTATTTTTATAGCCGTCGATCTGTTTGATCGACTCTAGGGGCCAGCCCAGTTTGGCTACGTGCGCCAAGCGCTTTAATTTGTTCTCTAACCCCGACGCCACTACTAAGGCTTGGATCGCCGGATCGCTGTTATTCAGAAAGCGAAAACTAGCTTTTAACATTGCGGACGTTACAACAATACCAAGCTTGGGAAAACCCATGCCGCCATCGCGCTTAGACGCGTATAGCAGATTATCTGCTGTAGACATTGGAAGGTGCAGATAGTCTTTCACCGCCGTCCTTGGTGTTTGGTCCAGTTCACTTAATTCTGTGGCACTTACTGTGCCCGCGGTGAAGGCATACAAGAAATGCGGCAAAACATACCGCGCCAAAAGTTCAACTTTCTGATGTGGCTTCAGGGGTAGCCTTTTAATTCTTGGGAGCGTGTCCCTTAGCCGCGCAATTGCGTGCTTGGTAACTACTCTTTCCCACAGAGTAACCTGAATGCCTAGATATTGCATTGACTGAGCAGGGCCGCAATAGACGATCATCTCGCCATTGCTGTGTATTTCTGGATCCACCATATACCAATTAGTTTTGGTGGTAACAATACCAAAAGCAACGCACTTCCCAATTGATAGTGCCATTCCCCATCGTGAGAGGAAGCCGACGAGCTCATCCATAAGCCGACTTGCCGCTTCTCTAGTGTTTGCAATGAGTATTATATCGTCGGCAAAGGCCAGGCACGACATACTCAGGCCGTCCTTGATTTGGAAGCCTTCCATTCTTTCAAGTCTGTCTATAATCAAATCCATGCAGACGTTGAAAATAAGCGGAGACAGAGGGTCTCCTTGCTTGACTCCTCTTCTCAATTCAATGTCGAACGTTTCGTCACGACATTTCATAGTGGTTTTGGCTCCTTTATACGAATCCATTATCAATGCCACCACCTCCTCCGGCAGCCCTTTTCCGAGTAAGGCGTACCTGATAACAGGGTGCGGGAGGCTATCAAACGCCTTGGCTATGTCCACCTGAGTGGCAACAATTCCTTTATCTTTCTTTGCTAGTGCGAGAACTTCGTTCAGCAAGTTGATGTTATTATAACATCCCATCTCCGGCACAAAGCCTTTTTGTCGTGCATTCAGGTAAACCACTTTCCTTAGACGCTGATCCATGATACCCCAATATGATCTGCTTAATATTGAGAAGATAGTAATCGGCCTGTAATTGGCCGCTACTGAGGGGTCCTTCCCCTCTTTAAGCACTAGTGTTGTTCTATTGCAGCGCCACGCGCTCGGTTGTTTCAATGCCAGCATGATTACATTAAAAATTTTGTGGAGGATATAGCCTCCCTCGTTTCTCATCAGATCTCCCTTGCGGAGTCCGTCAGGCCCGGCTGCCACCCTCAGCCGTGTAGCCTTGAAACGCTTCAAAATCTCCTCCTTGGAGATAGGATGCAGAATCTCTGCTGGATTATACGGCACCGTGGCCTCTCGCTCTTCCCGGCCAATATCACATCGACCCGGGCTTCCCCATAGCTCTTCGTAGAGCTTCTTGACGCTCTCAACTGTTGGACTCACTGAAACGCCTGTATCCAGCGTCTGGACATCCATACTCTCTCTTACCATCTTAGCGAGGATAGCGGGATTGTTCCTATACAACTCTTGTGTACGAGCATAAGCTCGGGCTTTGCGTTCATTTCTTCCCGAAAGTCCTTTCCTCCGACTCCGGTGTCTTCGGGAATTACCGCCTGTTTTCCCCGACTCCGGAGCACGGAACAAACTGATCGCCAGCTCATAGGCTGCGTCTACCTCCTCTTGCGTTATTGCCTTCACTTTTTGCCGTCAAGAGCTGGATAATGTGTTGTTGTAATTCCAGCGATTCCTTGGGCTCACTACTCTTGAGCTCCTTAAGGTGATCCTAAAGCCGTGATCCTAGCTGGTTTTTTTCGGTTTTTTTCTTAGCACTAATCTTTTAATTGGCTTTATAGAAATGCAAAATTCTTGTCTAGAATTAAAGTACGCATCAAAATCTAGGTCATGGTGGTCGAATTTATATGTGGTGGTCGTCACGTATAACAAAAAATATTAATTTTTTTTCGTTTTCGATATAAATTCGACCTCCATGACCTAGATTTTGATGCGTACTTTAATTCTAGACAAGAATTTTGCATTTCTATAAAGCCAATTAAAAGATTAGTGCTAAGAAAAAAACTGAAAAAAACCGGCTAGGATCACGGCTTTAGGATCACCTTAAGCACCGCCTCAATGCAGGCTTGCCTCCAGTGTGCAGTTGACGTTGATTCGTCAAAGCTATATATATCGCACGGTATCTCCTCCGCATCTAAGAAGACATCCTCGGTCTCCTCCGGATCTACAAAGAAATCATCGTTCTCTGGCGGTGCACCATCCGCTTGTCGGTCCTCCTCGCTGAGGGGTTCTTGACTCTCGAGGCGCTGCTCTTTCCACCTTTTATAGCACGCCTCACTCCTCTTGTCCCTTATTTGTTTCAGGGTTTTCTCCGGCATAAGCAAGGCCATAGCCTTTGCTATATTCGTCTCATCCTTGAGCTCTACCTCGAGCTCGAGCATCCTACTCACATCTTCGGCAGAGAAAACTCTACCTCTCCTCGGCTCCATTACCTTCGGAGCAGCACGCTCCGATCTCACTCGGTTTCTTGCCACTGGGTGTACCAGCCTCTGATGCTGTGACAGGCCTCGTTGTGTGGTGAAGTTCCTGTCACAGTCAGGGCAGACGAACCGGCCCTGCTCCACGGTTCGCTGCCCATCACCTGCCCTGGTTGCTGGGCATTTTGGAAGGTGGCATGCGGCCGCCCGATACGACGCGTATGACTTGCCACACCGTTCGCATTTGTACCTGATGCTCAGGTGAGGGTGCACTTCCTCTATATGCCGGGCCTCATCTTTGACAGTGAAAGCCATATACTCGCCCGCTCCAGTTGCGGCGCAATTTTCGCATCCCCTTCGACTGAAGGGGAGCGATAGTTCACAGACCTGTATTTCTTGCCTTGGTTGTCTTCGAATAGCCCCCTGGCCGTGCTCCAGGGGAATGGGGCCATGTTGCCCTGACGGGAATGAAACCCGCTGGCACCGGTATCCCGGCCGAGAGCCCAGGGTATGCTCCCGTTATTACCCTGACGGGAATGAAACCCGCTGACACCAGTCGAGACTGGCCGAGAGCCCAAGGCGTGCTCCCGCTGTTGCCCTGACGGGAATGAACCCGCTGGCGCCGGTCGAGACCGGCCGAGAGCCCAGGGCATGCTCCCGAGTCGCCTGAACCCCGTTAGCTCCCCGGCAAGCCGGGTACCCAGCGAACACCATCGTGGAGGTGGGGCAGACTTGGGGCGCAGACGACAGGCTGCGCCCCCTTGTGAACGAGCAACCATGACTCTCACCTACAAAACGCTCAAAGCGAAAAGCCCCCGGGACGGCCCAGTGTCCACGGGGGCGGCGTATTGCTTTGTCCTTAAAGCAAAAAGCCCCCGGGACCTAAGGTCACCAGGGGCTCAAACCTCTCCAAATCTCAAAATCCGTTTAAAGCAAAAAGCCCCCGGGATCGGCCATTAGGACCGATCAACCAGGGGCCAATGCATACCATGCACCACGGATCTTACCTCTCCAAAAGCTCTTAAAGCAAAAAGCCCCCGGGATCGGCCACTAGGTTCGATCAACCAGGGGCCAATGCCTATACCATGCACCACATAGGAGAGTCAACAAAAAAGAGAGCAAGGAAAAACAAGAAGAGGAAGAAAACGCCTTAAGAGAGTCATAGTTACTCCCGCCGTTTACCCGCGCTTGCTTGAATTTCTTCACGTTGACATTCAGAGCACTGGGCAGAAATCACATTGCGTCAACACCCGCGAGGGCCATCGCAATGCTTTGTTTTAATTAGACAGTCGGATTTCCCTAGTCCGTGCCAGTTCTGAGCTGAGCGTTGAATGGCGGCCGAAGAGGACGACCACGACGGCTCGCGCCGCCACGGAAGCCTCGCAGCAAGGAAGATCCGCGGGAGGCCAAGGCACGGGACCGAGCTCGGATCCCCGGGACCGGCGCGAGAACGCCGATCGGTTCACCTCGCCCAGGCCCGGCACGTCAGCCAAACCCGCTTCCCGACCAAGCCCGACACGCCCCGCTCCTCAGAGCCAATCCTTATTCCGAAGTTACGGATCCAATTTGCCGACTTCCCTTACCTACATTAGTCTATCGACTAGAGGCTCTTTACCTTGGAGACCTGCTGCGGATATGGGTACGAATAGATGGGCCAATAGATGATCTTATTAGATTTTGGGTCCGGGGCCCAGTAGTGTAGACATAAAAGCTCCAAGGAGATGTTTACATAAATACTATATTTAAAAAAGTTGAGCTATTGCAACAGCATATTCTTGAGACCAAATTAAGTCAAAAAGTCCTATACCACTTTTCCCTCTGACAAATAAGTATCAAAAGATATCGTAAGCTAAATATTGAAAAAGTTACCAAGTTTTCCTTGAATATCTAAAAAAGTATTAGGCAAATAAAAAAATGTTTTAAACAAAAGTTGTTCAAATTAATTAGGAAAAAAAGATGATACAATAAAAAATAGGGATTTTTATTTGTTCAGGAGCGATCTCGCCGAGATCGCCTGTGATGCCGGGTCGCTCAGACTTGAGCGCGGAGCGGGTGTGACTCGGAGAATTCCCGTGGGTAGTCGGGAGCAGGAAACAAATGCGAGAGTAATGCCACATTTAATTTCTAATAGAACGACACAGGGAGGAGAGAGCGATGGTGACCCTCGGTTTCTCAGATTCTTGAGAATACTTTGCGCTTCGCTGTTATTGAAGGCATCGATCGGCGTCTGGCACCGATTTGAGGGCTGTGCGTCGTCGGTTTCACTCTCCTCCACAATTACAAAGATTCGGTTCGGATTGAGAATTTTGAGCGAGCGAGTAACGAAGCGAGCGAGATATGAAGTCGACTGTGTTCTGTGCCTCGTTACGAGCGACTGACTCTCCTGAAGGTACGCAAATTTTCGGGGGGTATTTATTTTGCTTGCGTTGTTGCTCGCTCGTTCGATGAATGTGCACGCAGCGGGCGCGTGATTTAGCGATACGCTCGAATTTCCGTTTAAACTTCAAACATTATTTAAAAAATTTGACTTGAACCTTACTGGGTCCAACACGGGTCCTGGACCCAAAATCTAATAAGATCATGTATTGGCCCCCTTTGAATCCTCCAACTCTTATTTGAAACATTTTTCCCATAAACCAATACTTTCTGAGATGATTGGCCGTTCCGGAACTTTTGGTACACACGGTATGATAAGTGTATATGAGCAATGGTGCACGCGCTCGTGTTGTATGTACATGCATTTCAATACAATTTTGTGATGTAAAATTCATTAAATCAAAATGTATGTTTGTTAAACCGCTCAAACACAACTATTTTGACACACATTTTAAAGACATTTATTATTGCTTCTAAAATATTTCCCAGTTTCTTGGTAAAAAGAATTGACTTTTTCAAAAAAGGTAAAAAAAAAGGCGCCAAGTACACGCGCAATGTATGTTGTAAATCCAAAAATCCTAAATAGTAGTAGCTTAATTTTTTCCTAACAAAATAATTCACAAAATTGCGTTACCTAACTCAAATAAGTGATATGTATTTCAAAAAAAAAGTGAAATTTTTACATTGCGCCAATTGCAAAGAGAATGTATATATTGCTTTGAAAAATAACTGTTGTGTAACTACTTTTAAAAAGTAAAACTCAAGTGATACGTATATTTTTGTATTCTCATTCAAGGGTCTTCCCATTCCAACCCAAGCTTTAATTCTTTTTAACAAAATTATAATATTACAAAGAATCACTTTAATCAAAGGATTAAAAAGATAACAGTACAAAATAAAAAAAAATTAATTAAAATAAAATAAATAAATTTTTCTTGTAAAAAAACTTGGCGCTGCTCCCTTCTTTCTTTGTTTAAAGTCGATTATCTCGAAAAATTTGCATTAAAAAAAATGTTGCAAATAAAAAGTATTTGTTTTTATCTCAATTTTTATATAAAACAATAAAAAATGGGGTTTTTATTTAAAAAATTAAGTAGACCTTTGTTTGACAGTAGCGCCACCTATGATGAAACGGATAGTGCCATCTTGTGTCTCTTTTGATTTAAAACATTTTTTTTATAAGATATTTTATGAGATATTTTTCATTAACATTATAATTGGTTTAATATGTATAAAATGAAATATCTGTCCTGTCATCATCATTTATCACAATTTTTGGAATAAATGAGTGAGTGTGAGAGAGAATCTTTGATAGAATAAAAGCGGATTAGAAAGATATTAATTTAAAACATGATTATTATTCAATAGGATGGATTGGAGTCCTTTGACAAGACACACAATTTGGGGACTTACTATAGGTGGTTTCGTACATTGGCTACAAATCACCGCCATTAATCAAAATATGATTCAACGATATTTATCTCTTCCTACTTTGCAATCAGCTAAAAGGTATATGTTAATGATATAAACACTTTTATAAAAACAACAATACATTTTCTACAAAAAGAGAGAAAGAGAATGAATAATATAAAAGAAGTGCGGGTAATGTGAAATAGTGGGTTAATAGCCCGGGAAAAAAGAATTAGATCTACCGAGATATGACCAGATCTGGTTCATCAGATCTGGCCAGATATAATTTGATCTGCAAATTGTCTCTATCTGACCAGATCTGAACAAATATAACCAGATCTGACCAGATATAATTTGATCTGCCGAGATATAATTATTATTTACCGAATGTATCCAGATCTGCTCAGATATAATTAAAAATTATGAAGTGATGTAAAATGTTATAAAACCATAAATATCGATTTAATTCGAAATTGTGTGCCACTTTATTATAAGCGTGCGATACAACTGATGATATAAGTTGTACCGTACACCTTGATTTATATACCGTTCTTATACTATTATTTGTCATATTTTAAATACGAGAAATAGATCTCATCGAATGCTATCTATCGGATGATCCGACATTTGCACAGGGTATAACAAAAAGTTCGGGATACTGAATTATCTCGGAAAGATGATGTTTTCGGAAGAAATGTTTTATACAAAACTTGTAGGGTACCAAGTCTTATCCATTATGTGGTGATATTGATTTAACCTTGAACGATCTTGAGAAAGTCACATCAAGGTCACATTGAGTTCTTTAAACGGGGACCTCTATTTTTTATGTCATATTCTTGTAACCCTTGTTGAGATATTTTCAAAACACTAAGATAAAGCTCTCTTTCGTTAAAAATTTCCTGAAATATTTTAAATTTTGTCATGACATTTTTAATATAAAATATGAGATATCTCATAAAGTATTTACTTTTCGATAACTTTACCTTCATACTTTTATACATAGAATAATGAAAGGAATCAAATAATAATGTTAATTTTTATTAATCTTTACATTTACAATTTTGCAAAATTGAATGCGTCTACAAAATGCAATCAAATTTTTTAAAATAATTTTTTCTGTTTTTTTTTTTAACAACAATCGATTCCCGATTTTTTTGTTACACCCTGTATAACCAGTAAATAATTATTATTAATTAAAGTAAAAAATGTAAAATCTCTAATATTCTTGTTCGAGTTGGTAATTATTTATGCAAGTCTCCAAATAACTTTAATAAAATTTTTAGTGTAATCTAGCTATTAAATAATAATCAAACTGAGAATTTTTTTCACTTTTGTTTATCCATTATTTATAAGCTTACAATGTGTACGAAATAACTTATATTTCTGTGATTGTTTTTTATATTTTAGATATAAGGCAAACTGATAAAAATGCTTTTATAACAAATAACTAACATTTTTTTAAAATAAAAAATACTTGTTTTCTGCAAATTATATTTTCATTATAAATAATTTTTATATAATTATATCAAAGATATTTAATTGAATATCTTTAATTTGCTATGTATCTATAAATAAATTCATATTTATATATTTTAATATCATATTAGACGAACATCGAACATTTAATTTGTTATAGTTAAACATGGTCAGATATCGTCAGACCTGAACAGTTTTCGATTAAACACAACCTCAGTTCGATTTATATCTGGACAGATATGGTCAGATGTAATGTATTTCGGATCGCATTCGAGTATAGATATGGTTATATCTAAACAGATACAATCAGATCTGGACTGTTTTGATAAAATTCAATCACAGATATGGTTCGACCTGAGCAGATATGATCCGATTTGAGTAGATATGGTCCGAGCCGTCGAAGACCAAATTACACCTCATATATAGTTATATGAACATATATGACCAAATCTGCGTAGACAATATAATTTGATCTAGTCAGATCTAATCCTTTTTTCCCGGGAGGAACTACTATGATATCTAGTCAATAATGGTTGTATTCCGATATTCACTGTGAGTACTGAAAATCTATATTTTACGTCACGTATAGATTTTCAATACTGATAATTGCTGATTGTAAATATTAGAATGCAGCCTAAGTGTTGTAACCACTAAATAATATATTGTACACCAATAAGGGGCGAAAGTAGCGTTTTTCAGACAAGTGTGAAGTTTGTCGCCCGAGTCGAAGGCGAGGGCGGCAAATCTCACGAGTCTGAAAAAGCTCTCGACCCGAGGTGCACACGATATTTTTCACAACACCTCTTTACGGAAATGTTCGACTTTTGAATGCTAGAGTGTATGCGTTTGATGTTCCATTCATACAGTTTATACGCGCGTGTAGTTAAATAGAAAGAGAAAAAGAGAGTGATGTGGGGTCCAGAGACGAAGCCCTGGTGGGGCCCAGGAGTAAAGCCCTCGGTGGGGTCCAGGGGCGAAGCCCCTGGGGGGGCGTAGGGGGCGAAGCCCCCCACATAAAAAAAAAATTTAATTACAATTAAAAAAAATATGTTAAATAATTTTAATTTTAAAATAACAATAAAATTTCCAACAAATGTAAAAAATATAATTTTTAGAATATAAATATATCATTAGACTCGTGAAAATGTCAATAAATTAATAGACGGCGATACGAGTCAAGCGCGGTACGTGGTGCGCAAATAGAGAATTAATAGTTACAGAAGTAACGAATTAAAATGTATAATATACGTATATACATATATTTCAACTTAATAAACTGCACGCCGATTATTTGTCGGACTTGAAACACAGCTGTCGTTGGAACATTAATACCCTTCCCTCCCCGGAATTAAATCTACATGATTTAATTATTTAAAAAACTGTAAAGAAATTATTGCGAAAAATATTAATGTTTCAACGATAGCTATGTTTTAAGTCCGACAAATAATCGGCGCGCAGTTTATTAAGTTGGAATATATGTATATGTATACGTATATACATTTTAATTCGTTACTTCTGTAACTATTAATTCTCTATTTGCGCACCACGTACCGGGCTTGACTCGTATCGCCGTCTATTAATTTTTAGAATATAATTAAAGAATATAATTTTTACAAAGAATAAGCATTAATTAGTGAATTTAATAGTTACACTACAATTTTGGAATTGAAAGATTGGATTATTTCCTCTATTTTGCATTTTAGATGTTGATTCAGATGTATCTTCAGTCATGATACAGCCAGCAAGCGACACAAGTCGACACAAACGTCGTTTTATCTTTCTTTTTTGGCAATGAGTAACAAAGACAAAACGACACTTGTGTCGACTTGTCACTTGCTGAAAAGCCTTCTATATATGTTTTAAGATTTGCCCGTTACTTTACTTTCCGCCCGCTAAACAAGGACAAAAGGAACAACTTGATTACTTTCGTCCCTGTAACAGGGAGGAAAGTAACAACTTTCCTCCCTGGCGTGAAATTGGCCACTTTCGTCCCTCTCTACAGGCATGGAAAGTCGAACTTTCCGTGGAGGTGTTGTGAAAATATATTTAACCTGGAACACGGGCTGCCATATAATAGCCACGCTAAGCAAACGGGAGAGAAAAATCTCTGGTTGCTCTCTCATTCTTATCTGGCCCTCCGTATGGTCGAGAGAACTGAGGTCTGAGGTAATGCTGATCACACACTCTTTCAGTAAGACGTAACAGTAAGGTCACAGTATAAGTATACACAGTAGAGACCCTGAACTTTTTTAGTGGTACTCAATTTCTAGTGCGCATGCATCGGTTTATCCTACCAGGAATATGGCGGCCTGTACGTATGACAAAGAGAAAGATACTTTTCTTTCTTTCTCTCTTAAGTGTTCGTACAGCCCAGAAGATGGCTGCGAGTCATGTGATCTGGGACTCACTACGTCAAAGGTGCCGACGCTCAGTGTCACTACTGTATGTACTTATACTGTGGTAAGGTTTTGATCAAGGGCCAAAGTACATAATAACATGGCATAGCAATACGACAGTCGTAATCGTGGACGTAAGTAACGCACAAGCTTTGGCGTATTCTGAAGGCACCGCTACGTGGAGTAAGCTTGGAGTAAGGAGTAAGAGTAGGCAAGATTAAGGGCCGGTTGTTCCAACCTGTTGGTAAGCTAACTAATAGTTAAATTATATGTCTATCTTTGTCTAATGTAAAAGATAAACAAAGACATATATATGATTTAACTGTTAGTTTACCAACAGGTTGGAACAACCGGCCTTAAGCGTTATAACCTGTTGGATCTTGATTGGCCGAGCGTAAGTGTAAGAGTAAGAGTAGGAGTAAGAAATAAAATTAATCTATTTCGCTTACGCCCTTACGCCAGCTCTCTTAAATCGAAAATAGCCCTCTTATGCCTTTTTTTTTTTGTTTACGCGGAAGAGGGAAAATGCCTCGCGCATACCCGGCCCCGGCCACCGGGTTATGTCGTGGGGCTTGCACCCACTAAAACCCCTCTCCCTAACAAACAGCACGCTGGACTATAGTCACGTCACACGGGAGACCGGAGGTTTACATCGTGTACCTCTTATGCCTACTCTTACTTCTTACTCCACGCTTACTCCATATATTGTAGACGACGCTTGACAGTCAGGATACGTTAGGCCATGTCCCAGATAGCAAAGCGTGTCTGAGCAAAATCGCGCAAATCTGTGATTGCTTATGATGCTGGGAACTTGCCGTACATTTGCTTTAATTGATTTCGAGTAATTTAATATTTAAAGCAACACGCAGGCAACATTGGATATATGTATTTCCAGCAATTTGTCGGCAAGAGAACAGCATCAAATTTACTTCGCGTTGCTAACAATATGACAGCATTGTGATCCTATGAATTATTACAGCAACATGACAGCAACAATTCGAATTTTGAATCAGACGATTTTAGACCGCAGCATAAGTTGCCAACAAGTTGCTGGCAAGTTGTTATACAAAATTGTTATATCGTGAAGGCATCAATTTACCAACAAATGCGGACTCAGTTGCTATAATCCTGATAGCAACACATACTATGTTGTTGAGAACTTGCCAACAACAATGCAGACACGTTGCTATCTGGAGTTATGTGTTTTGGTTCTAATCGCGTTACTCAATTCGGTTACGTAGCCAAATCGAGCAACGCGATTGGTCAAAATCTTACTGTTACGTCCCACTGCCCAAGTAGCATTTTTTGGTTAACTTTCCGACTAAGGCCCAGTTCCACAAACGTCGGTTAACTTTTAACTTTAGTTAACTCACTCTTCGTTTCTTTCTAAGGGAAACGTTACAAAGAAATGAAGAGTGAGTTAACCTAAAGTTAAAAGTTAATTAATGTTTGTGGAACTAAGCCTAAGGGCTACTTTTCTACCAATCACAACGTTGTAAGTGGTCCAAGAAAGTTCGAAAATTAAACTTATAATTAAAAGATAATACAGTAAACCCTCGTTAACACGAATTCGAAGGGACCGGGATTTGAGTTCGTGTTAATCGGATGTTCGAGTTACCGGGGAAATTTTGCCCCTCGTTAACACGAATTTGTTCGTGTTAACGAAGTTAACTAAAAAAATTAAAAAAATTTAGTAGATAGTATTGCATGTCTGATATATTCTTTATTATTTATACAGCAACTTAAATAAAATATATAACTTTTACGAACTTGGAATCTCCACAACCAACCACTTAAACAATCGAAATTTTCGACACCTAAATTATCTGCTATAGATATCGCTTTTTCCTGAATTAGCGGTTCACTTATTGGAATATTTGAAATTCGCATATGATTAAACTGTTACGTCCAACTATTAACAACAAATTGATTGCAACGTGACAGCATCAATTTGTGAGGGATTTGTGATAGCACGATACAATTATAGAAAACATGTCTATATGTACGTTTCTGATACATATTTGTCATTTTTACTGTTACTGTCATTGTTATTATTTATCAAAGCTTAACCTTCAAACAAACCATTTATACCTTTATGTAAGATACGTTATCACTTCATATTATAATATGCCTCAAAATTGGAAGTTTTTCAAGTCATTTCAGCATGAAAATGATATCTTCAGGTATTTTAATTATATATTTATATAAATAGTTAAGTTTTATTTGTTATTTTTATAACAAATAGTACATTGTTTTAGTTTGATGTAAACTTCTTACTACAATATCAGAGACTTTTTAATATTTATAATTATTGTTCCCAACATTTCCCGGCTATAAATTTTTTTTATTATTTAATATAGGGTAGACCGGGGCACGTTGTCACACATTTTTTTCAATATTTTTTGTATTTTTTACATTCAATATTTAAGAGTACTTTGATATGCCAAAATTTCGAGTGAACCCTCAGCTTCAATTGGACAATATCGAATTTTGTGTGATTGTTACTGTACAGTTGTTACATAACAATAAATAACGACAGGTCGCTTGGACAACGTGCCCCGCGACCGGGGCACGTTGTCACATCAAATGTAATTGCATGCAAAATGTAATCCAAACTGTATACAACGTAAATATCAATATATTATAGTGCGCTGCAATGTAAAAAAGTAAAATCCTTCACAGAAACATTTATTTTATTTCAAAAAAGTACAAAAAGCACGAAGTTTTCGTCTTAATCTAAATAGACAAGAATTCCACTCGAATGCGCAACTTATTGATAAACATTTTTTCTTTTATAATCATGTCGGTGATTAAACATAAAATATTTTTATTCGTTATCGTCATCCGAAGATTCGCAATAGATTCCCATCAAATTCGTGACAACGTGCCCCGAGGGCATTTTTTTACTTCAAACAGCCTCATGTCCGACACGTTTGAGATATTCGTAAGGTTAGGTACTGCACGCGGTAGGTAAAAGTACATACTTTAAGATAATATAAAGGTCTATTCTGAAAAAACATAAGCTTCATGTCCAGTACGTTGAATATTAGACAATAAAATTTTACTTACGGTCGCAAAAAACTTTCAAGTTGATTTTACGTCAACACGGCTGGCGCAATCTCAAGACTGTAAACACACCAAAGATGGGCATACACTAACACGTTTTGGGAATGACGGGTGCTGCTCTCCGGTTATTAGTTTTTTAAATAAAGCCAAAGTGACAACGTGCCCCGCGTGACAACGTGCCCCGGTCTACCCTATTTATTTGCTTATAATATCGTAAAAGAAAATATTGCGTCTTTTAAAATTATTTAATATTTTATAAGAGTCCAATCGAAATCAAAACCGAAACTTTCATGGAAATCCTAGAAAAGCTATATAGTAACAGGTATTTACAGTCACTAAATCTACGTATTTACATTCTATTAGATTTGCCGTAACTGTATATATACATTTTTTGTCTTTGGATACCTGGAGAATTAATATCGGTGTTTTAAATATTTCCTACATATCCTTTTAGTTGGTGCCTCCAGAACATCCTTAAATATTAAATAAGATTTATTTTCTTCTACAACTAGATATGTCATTAGTTCATAAAATTAATCTACACGAATTACAATGGCTCATTTCAAGTCCCGTATTTGGGAATATGTATTTGTGTATACATCTCCTTGGAGCTTTTATGTACACAAATATTTAAAACAATTGAGGTACTATTGCAACAGCATATTTTTGACACCAAAAGTAAAAAAGTCCTATATCAGTTATATCACTTTTCCCCTTGACAAACAATTATCAAGATATCATAAGCTAAATATTGGAAAAGTTACAAAGATGTCCTTGAATCTAAAAAAATATCAAACAAATAAGAAAATGTCTCAGACAAAAGTTATTCAAATTAAGGGGGCCCGTGTGGGGTTGTTAGTCTCCCATCGGGCACCTCCCCAGGTGACGGATTGGGGAATGCTCGCCGGCATGCCGGAGGGTACCAGGGAAATAAAATACCCGGGGTGGACCAAAACTAACAACAAGATGAAGTAAAAATATCAACCTACTGTGAACAAGAATATTACACAGATGAAGAAGAATTAACTCGTGAAACAGACTGGATATTGAAAAGAGACAAGAAAAGAAAAGCGGAACAGTCACCAGAAACTTTAGAAGAGAAAAAAAATGCTACCAAAAGGAAACCGGCACTAGATGCAAGTGAAGCAGTGGTGATCTTAATGCAAAACACGTAGACCGGGGATCGAGACTAACCACAACAAAGGGCAGAGAGCTGAGAAAAGCCATTCATGGAACAGGGTGTAACTATCACTCAACGGGTAAGCTTACATATTGGCCTACGGATATAAATAAAACTCCTGATATACTAGACTTCTTTATAACAAGAAAAGTATTATTTAGCTTTATTGAAGTTGAAGAAAACTTTGATTTGGATTCAGACCATTCAACCGTTATCCTAACACTGAGTGAAAGGGTAATAAGAAGAGTCGCCCGCCCTACTCATGTTAACAAAACGACTGACGGGAAAGCTTTAGAATTGAACTTCAGGAAAATATTAATTTTTGCGTATAAAGCTGCGAACTACGGAACAACTCGAAAAAGAAACTGAAAAATTTACCAGGCTTGTCCAAACAATTGCCTATAATAATACTAAAGAGGCTACAACTAAAGGAGTAAATTTATCTGGTTAAAATCAGGGAACTTGTCAAGGAAAAGACAAGAGCCAGAAGAAGATGGCAGCAGACGAGAGACCTATTTGACAAAACTATCTTAAACAATAAAACTCAAAGGCTCAAAAGGGAGATACAAAATCTTAAAGAAGAAACAATAAACTCGTACCTGCAGAATCTGTCGGCGGATGAGGAGACTGGCTACTCACTTTGGAAAGCGACCAAAAAAAATCAGGAGACTTATAACGTCAATCCCTCCCATCAAGAGAGAAGAAAGTCTATGGGCCAAGGACAATAAACAGAAAGCGATATTATTTGCTGAGCACTTGGCTGACATTTTTAAGCCTAACCTAGAGCAGATGGACAATATCCTAGAGAAAGTAAATAATCAAAAGTGGGAAAACATCACCCCTGTGACTCCAAAGGAAGTAGCTCAGGAGATTAAAACAAGACTGAAAACAAAAAAAGCACCGGGATTTGACTTGATCACAGGAGAAATTCTAAAGCAGCTGCCTAGAAAGGGTATTGTAATGCTCACTTATCTCATCAATGCAGCATTCAGATTGAAACATGTCCCTGCTTGCTGGAAAATTACAGAGGTGATTATGCTACCAAAGCCGGGCAAACCTAATGATGTTAAGTCTTATAGACCAATCTCTCTCTTGCCAATCGTTTCAAAATTATTCGAAAAACTACTACTTAAGAGACTAAGACCACTGATAGAGAATAACAACCTAATATCGAACTTACAATTCGGTTTCAGGCCAAAACATTCAACGAATGACCAAGTACACAGAATCACTGATATAATTAAACGTGCGTTCGAGGAAAAAACAGATCTGCTTCGCAGTATTCTTAGACGTTGCCCAGGCCTTCGATAAAGTGTGGCATGAAGGCCTGATATACAAATTAAATAAAATGCTCTCGAAACAGTACATAGACATCTTAACATTTTATATCTTAGATAGACTATTCAGAATTAAACAAGAAGACGAGTACTCTGACTGAAAGGAAATAAGAGCCAGTATACCTCAGGAAAGTGTCTTAGACCCAATTCTTTACTTATTATATACTAGTGATCTACCAGCGCTAAAAGGAACTACTATAGCTACATTTGCTGATGACACGGCTATTCTTGCAGTAGACCAAGATCAAGAAAACTAAGAGGCAAGCAATGCAGTAGTTAATTGGACTAAACAATGGAGGATTAAGCTCAACGAACTTAAATCCACTTATATAAACTTCACAAGTAAGAAACTAGTAGAACCAATCCCCTTAGATATTAATAGTACGGTGGTACCCTACTAGATGAATGCTAAATATCTAGGCATGATTCTTGACACAAAACTCCGGTGGAAAGAGCATGTCAAGAAAAAAAGAATGGAGTTAGACATTAAGTATAAACAACATTATTCTAGGAAGAAATTCCACAATGTCAAGACGAAATAAGTTGTTGATCTACAACCAGATCTTGAAACCGGTATGGCTTTATGATATTCAGCTTTGGGGCTGCGCCAGAGATAGTAACACTAAAAGAATCTAGACGTTTTAGAATAGGGTGTTGCGTAACATGGTGAACACACCTTGGTATGTTTGCAACTCGGACATTTATCGGGATTCCGACTGTCAAAGAAGAGATTAAAGATATGCCGGGAAGCATGAAACCCGGATCCGCCAACATGTGAAAGTAGAGACTCTTCAACTGCTGGACAATCAACACCATGTCTGAAGGCTAAAGAGAACCAAACCATTTGATCTTGTGTAGGACAAGAGCATAGTGTGCGGAAGAAGGGAAACACCGCAGCTAGGGGAAAATCTAAAGGACATCAGTGGATAGACTTTAGTTATTAAGTGTAGTTAATGTGATAGAATAAAATTAATAGTTAGTTTTCTAGACTAGTTTTGATAGAACAAATATCAGTAAAAAAAAAAAAAATTAAGAGGACATACACCTAGAGACATAAAAAAATAGTTTTATATTTATAAATTTTTTTCTTAGAAAGAATGATGATTATTGAAGCGGAGTTTTACCAGTGTATTATATGTATATTTATTAATATAAGGTTAAATTTTTATTAAAAAATGGTAATTATACAGAAAGAGGACAACCTCAACGATTTCAACAAGTTTATGTCAGTGCTAAGGGAAGTATAATTTACTGATATGTGTGTATAGACAGTACATATGTAGGCGGAGCTGCCGCTCCTCCCCTGCAAGCAAAGGTGGGTGCATATCAGTAACAGCTGAGTAATGAACAATGGCCAATTTCGAGCATTAATGGATGTTAGAAATATATTTAATAATTATAATATATTATACAATCGAGTTAGTTGATGTTTCGAGCCATACTTGGCCTTCTTCAGGACATTAAATCATAAATAATACCGCATTAACAATAAAAGACTCGGGTACGATCCGGCGCTACGATCTCCAATCAAATCTCACCCATGTCTGTAGACAATTAGTCATGTTGAAGTCAGAATATATCGTCGATTGTTAGTCAAATTACAGGTTGAAATAGCCGTTTTTTGTGTTGCAAGACTTATGTATGTCCATGAAACTGAAGCGATCGTCAGCCATTTGTCGCCCGACCAACTTAGTGGCAACTGTATCGAAATTAAAATTCCGTAAGATTACGTGAATTTAATTATTAAGTTAGACTCATAAAAACGGACTCACATAAGCGGTCTATGCAACAGGAACGCAAGAGAATTTTTTTCATCGTCTATTGAGAGCGTGTGTTTGAAGCGAAAGGTTACAGACGACTGAGAAAAACATTCGCATCGCAAGGGCAGAGCAACCAATAATCATTGTTATTACTTAAGACAACAATCTCAAAACATTAAAATAGGCCTCGTTTAATAGTTCCGTGTCCTTGTTTAAATTAATACTGTTTGGCTGCTCTTTGATATGTATAATTTCTGCAGTCAATCTTTTTTTATAATTATGCTCTACCTCCAGGATGCGCACATTATCCCAGTCAAAAGAATGATTATATTTAGTGATGTGCTTTGAGACCACCGAATGCTTGGACGGATCTAATCTGATATTAGATTTATGTTCATTTATTCTGGTGCGTAGTTGTCTCTTAGTCTGACCGACATAAGAGGCATCACAATTCTTGCAACAGATTTTATATATTACGTTATTATTAGTAAAATGAGCATTCTTATCTTTCTGGACTTTAATGATGTTGCTAAGTTTGTTTAGAGTGCGGTATCCCACAGAATTTTCTGATTTATTAACAGCTGAGGTGATAATTTCAGAAGTATATTTTAAGTATGGCATGACAATAAAACTCTTCAACTGTTGAGAACATTCGGAATCATCAACTATATCATTATTCTTAATAGATTTGCAACTTTCTCAGTCTCTTATTAATATGCGTGAAAACTAAATCGATGGGATACCCATTTTAAAGCAATACATTAATGACAAATATTAAGTTTTTATTGTAAAAACTAGGATGAGACAATATAATTGCTCTGTCCACCATACTATAGATAGTTCCTATTTTGTGTTGAGTAGGATGATTCGAATAAAAGGACAATAGCCTCCCAGAAAAAGTTTCCTTGTGAAACCAATCTGTTATAATTGTGTCATTTTCAACGATTAACATCAAGTCCAGAAAACTAAGTTTGCCGTTATTTTCGTACTCTATTGTGAATTTAAGTCTGTCATGATAATTATTAAAGTGATTCAAGACATCCTGCACGCTATCCTCAGGGATCTTCATAACAATATCATCCACATAACGTTTATAAAACGACAGTCGGATATCCAATGCGCCCAAAACCCTCTCCTCCAAATCCTCCATGACAATGTCAGCCACTGTCGGAGATAAAAGGGAGCCCATTGGAGAATCAAATGTCTGCTTGTAGATGACATTGTTAAATGTAAAAAAGGTGGAAGTCAGAACAAATTTTATTGCAGTGATGAACTCCGCACGAGATAAACTCGTCTTGGTTTTTATAAACTTCCACCTCTTCTCTATGCCCTCCACGACCAACTCCGAAGGAACGTTAGTGAATAATGATACCACGTCCAACGAAACGAGAATCTCAGACTCATGCAATCTTATCTTCGATAGGTCAGTGCACAATTCGAAACTATTATTTACATGGTTCTTTGGTTTCGGTATACTATCGGCTAAAATTTTCTGCAAAAACGATGCAAGATTATACAAGGCCGTGTTAACGGATGAAACTATTATTCGAAAAGGAACGTTCTTTTTGTGAATTTTTGGAAGACCATAAGCTTTAGGAAGTATGGAATCGCTGGAGTGTAAGAAAAAATATTGTTCTTGGAGATATATTTCTTCTGCAACCAATCTTTTAACAGAGCATTTAATTCTCTTTCAATTTTGGCTGACGGATTTCTTTTAACCACTTCATAGGTATCTTTGTCACCAAGCATCATCTCCATTTTTCGAGTGTACTCATTCTGGTCTAATGCTACCGTGACGTTACCCTTATCAGCCCTTGTAAAAATAACATCCGGATTGTTTTTCTGGAATTGAATCGCGGAATTATACTTCGAAATGAGACTACGTTCGATCGGTGTAGTGAGTGGTCTTTTTTGTAAAGATCTAGCAAACTGAAGGATCGCTACGTTGCATATTCTAATCTGGTTGTCAATAGTATATTTGTTGCCGTTATTTTCCAAATCTTTAATAAACTCGTGTATGGCTTTCTTCTTATTAATAGAAAACGGTAAACTGAATTTCTCACCGAGCTGTAACAAGGTTGATATTTCGGTGGGAATATATTTCTAACATCCATTAAGGGGATCCTGTAGCCGTATGATTTATCGACATTATCGTTAATCAATGGATCTTTTAATTGGCTTTACAGAATTGCAAGTTCTTGGTCTAGAATTAAAGTCCGCACAAAAATCTAGGGTGGAAAACGCGATTTTATATCAAAAGCACCAAAAAATTAAAAATATTACTTATTGGGGCACATACACAGCTGTCACCTGACGACAATATTTGCTTAAAACAAAAATTCTACAGTTTATACGTACATAATGTTTATCATCCACCCTTGGGAAAACATGTAGGAATAATATCGTGTAAGTAGAAGTAAGATTCAATGCGTACAAAAAAAGATCCATCTAATAATTATTTTAGTAATGTAAATACGGATGCAGGATGACAAGAAGAGCAGCAACAGTAGTTGCCGGATCTTGCGTAAGATGGCGAGCAATCGAAAAAAGGACAGATGTCATTTCGTTAGACAAAGACAGATATAGGGAAAACAAAATTAGAAAGGTTGACATTATCGACATCGAGGAAGTTCGCCAGTCACTGCAGGATCCCCTTAATGCTCGAAATTGGCCATTGTTCATTACTCAGCTGTTGCTTTATCGAGCGTAATCATTTCGTTATTTGTTAACATATCAGTAAATTACTTCTCTTAGCACTGACGTAAACTGTTATATTTTTTAGTTACATTTGTTCATAACTTTTAAATAAACAGTGACTGCCGATTAAGTTATAAGAAAAAGTTACTCAGGATCACGTCCTTGACAACATATGTCAAGGTTATTGAAATCGATGAGATTGCCCTCTTTCTGTATAATTACCTAAAAAATATAGCAGATATCGTCAGATGTGTTCACTGCTGTTGTGTTTTGCGGTACCCATATATAATCTATACGGTTTATCTGTAACAAAAAAACTCGATTGATTCTTTAAGTATATAGATAATAATCTTTATCGTAGGGTTTTTTTACGTTTTAGCTTTCTTTTTTAATAGCCAAAAAACGATCGATTTTTTTAAAGCGAAAATTCGTTCTTATTTTCAGATAAGTGTCATTTCACAAATGTTGCAAAATTATAAAATTTGCTACGATAAAGACTAGATTTATCTATATACTTGAAGAATCAATCGAGTTTTTTTTGTTACAGATAAACCGTATAGATTATATATTGGGTATCGCAAAACACAACAGCAGTGAACACATCTGACGATATCTGCTATATTTTTTAATATTTTTAAATAAAAATTTAGCCTTATATTAAGCTGGCCTTATATTAATAAATATACATAATACACTGGTAAAACTCCCCTTCAATAATCCTCATATTTTCTGAGAAAAAATTCATATAGGGTTATTTTTTATGTCTCTAGGTGTATGTCCCTCCTTAAGGACGTTCACCAGTTAATCGATTTTCCATGTATTTGCTTGAACTTTGGACTATATGCTCGTAATAGTGTTATCTATACATTCTATACATCTCAATTGTAAGAACCGTGCCGGTACCAAAGGCGAGATATTTAATGTCAAAGTTACGAATTTTAACACGTAAGGTATAGTCAAAGCGAGTTTTAGAGGGATATTTTAATTTATTGCGGCAGAAATTGGTTATGTATTTTGCTAAAAAACTAATATATGATGCATGATAATATTAGGAATGACATATTACAAAATGGAGATACATAGCGGTACACTTTATGTGTAATTGTAATCCGGTATTTTGACGGTATTTAGAAGCGTGTCGCCGTGTCGCCATGGAGAAGTGGCAATACTGTACAGTCTATACGTTAAAAATTGTGAAGTGGAGAGAAGGTCGCGCTGTACGGAAAGACAGCCGAAACTTTTCGCTACGATTATAATCGGTGAACGTCCTTAAAGGGAATGGTAAGGTTTAAAATTTCGAAAAATTCGACTTTTGGTTTTTTACATATTCTGATAGTGTGATTCTTTAAGAATATTTCCCAGTTTGGTTTTTTTGAGAAATTCGCAAAATTGTGCTCAGGAAAGTTAAATATGTGAGTGCTGGCCGGCAAAGCGTCCGCGTGCAAGTTAGCCTTGTGCTACACTTTTCCCTCGTGTCTAAAAGAGGCCAAAGCCGAAAAAAATCTGTGACGTTCTAGACGGAGAGCTGGCTACATAAAAATGCAAGGTATAAGGTACATGAAATATTTATAGCTAGAGAGGTTCCATTAGCACTCCCGAACACTGAGTGACCAGTCTGCCTGCGCGCTTAGGAAGATTAAGGCGGGGGTGGACGGTCAAAAATGACAAATTTTACAAGGAAAAAAATGATAAAGCTCAGGGATAAAAATTATAGGAATGTTAAGTATTTGTTGCTACGAAACGCGGAAAATTATTGGCAGACAATTTCGTGGAAGAGAAAGGGCCGGCAGACTGCAACAAAGCGGCGTTAACTTTTGTGAAAAAAAAATGATAAGGTACATGATTAAAAATTATTGGTAATAATTACTAAACTGTTAACGAAGCTATGTGCTAAATGGCAGACGAAAAAACTGAAGACAACATCGAAGCAGATTGTAATGAAGAGCGCGGTTTCGATCGCGCTTAATGAGGTAGTTTCGTACGATGCGCTACTATGATATGTTATTTTGTTATTTATATAAATATATTACTTGTTTCCTTTTTCCATTAATGGATTTAGTTTGTATTCATTCTTTTATTGTTAAAAATAAAATAATTAATATTTATTTATTATATTGAATCTAATAGCGAATTCGGGCGCTTGCACTGGTGCACACTGAGGTGCGTACTAAAGCTTGTTTATAATCTATTCTTATATTTAAAGTCGCTTAAATACACATTTAAAAACTTTTTAGCTAATAAAACAATCTGTAATATCTATGTGGATCCTGTACAAATCATTTTATAGGCTAAGAAGTATTTAAGATGATCTGTAAATATAACAATTGATTAAGAATAAGCCTTAGTGCTCACTCAGTGTGCACTAGTGCAAGCGCCCGAATTCGCTATAAATTGTTACTAATTAATCTCATAACATTTTTGATCTGCAGTTGAAAACTATATATAAACATTTTTCTACAAGTTTTAAAATAATTATTGAGGTTTTAATAGATTGAAAGATTCGAAAATTACACTCGTACAAAAAAAATAGGGAACACTTCATAAACTCTAAAAATTAGGCTATTTTCAAACTGCTGTAAGTCGGCGAAAAATTATCGTAAAAAAATTTAAAAAAGCATTTTGAAGCTTGAAGTTTCAACTTTAACGCACTTTTGGTGGATTTAAAAAATTTTTTTGTTGTACGCCTTAAAAAAGAACACATTGTTTTGTTCCTTAAAATTAACTTATGTTTGACTACTTGAAACTCAATTAAAAAATTTTTTTTTCAAAAAATTCAATTAACGTTTCATAAACTACATAATTTTACCTACAAAATGCTTTTTTTAAAATTTTCTTATGATTTTTTTTTACCAATTTACACGACTTTGAAGCAAAACCTGTATTTTTTAGAAAAAAATGACGTAACTCGATGAAAAATCATCGTAAAACAAACAAAAAAAAAAAGCATTTTAAAGCTTAAAATGTCAGCTTTAACGTGTGGTATCGGTGACTATAAAAAATTTTTCTGTCTTTCTTGTTTGGTGCTAAAATTAAAAATGTTGATTTATTCCTTAAAATTACACATTTT
Organism: Temnothorax longispinosus; assembly: GCF_030848805.1. Taxonomy (NCBI): domain Eukaryota; kingdom Metazoa; phylum Arthropoda; class Insecta; order Hymenoptera; family Formicidae; genus Temnothorax; species Temnothorax longispinosus. The sequence goes on from NC_092364.1 coordinate 11,070,939, forward strand.
TAACACTCTGCAGTTTGATAAAAAATTTTTTTTCACAAAATTCAATACAAATACCACAAACTGTAACATTTTACCTACAAAATGTTTTTTTGAAAATCTTCCTACGATTTTTTTTTACCGATTTACACAATGTTGAAGTTAACCCTTTTTTTCTTGAAAAATGACATTTACCGCCGACATTAGCATTAACCAATGTGCACCACGTGAAGGTTGTCGGTCAGATTTTTCTTCAGTGGCTTTTAGAATCTTTATTTATTGTTTATTTATTATTTATTATTTATTATTTATATAATCTTTATTTATTATTTATATTTTGCAAATGTCAGTGAACTATTCGCAAAATGAGTTTGGAGCAAAAGTGTGTATTTTGTAACAACAGCAGTGAAACTAAAATCACACTTTTTAACGATAAAATTTTAGAAAAATGCAGAAAGATTTTAAAAATTCGTGTGACCTACAAGCTAAAGTATAATGAACTTATTTTACTCACAACTGCAGATAAAATCAATGGGTACCATGAAAATTGTTATAGTAATTTCGCGGCTATTAAAAAAAAGTATGTTGACAATTATAGTGAATTGGTGAAATTACAGCAGTCTGGAAATACAATACCGGAGCCTGATCCTAGTAAGTACATAAATTCTTATATGACTTTTTCAATACATTGTTGATAAATAATAAAACTAATTTATTGTTTATTTTATGTAGCTAATAACGAATCGGTTGCCTCATCTAATGTCGTTTTTCAGCAGATATCAACGAAATCGAATCTGAGGATGATATCGATTGCGAAAGCGAAGAAGATATGCAGTACGATGAATCCGATGCAAACAGCGAAATAGAATAAGTCTACAATTTTTAATAGTATTTTTTTGTTAATGAAAAAATTATTCTAATATTAAACATATCTTTTAGCACTTATTATATATATAATATAGAAATTATTATCTTATTGTCGACATGATATATATATAAACAAAATAACATATCGTAGTAACGCATCGTACGGAACTAACTCGTTAAGCGCAATCGAAACCGCGCTCTTCATTACAATCTGCCTCGATGTTGTCTTCAATTTTTTCGTCTGCCATTTAGCACATAGCTTCGTTAACAGTTTAGTAATTATTACCAATAATTTTTAATCATGTACCTTATCATTTTTTTTTCACAAAAGTTAACGCTGCTTTGTTGCAGTCTGCCGGCCCTTTCTCTTCCACGAAATCGTCTGCCAATAATTTTCCGCGTTTCGTAGCAACAAATACTTAACATTCCTATAATTTTTATCCCTGAGCTTTATCATTTTTTTCCTTGTAAAATTTGTCATTTTTGACCGTCCACCCCCGCCTTAATCTTCCTAAGCGCGCAGGCAGACTGGTCACTCAGTGTTCGGGAGTGATAATAGAACCTCTCTAGCTATAAATATTTCATGTACCTTATACCTTGCATTTTTATGTAGCCAGCTCTTAGACTATTCTGTGATTACTGCTGCAATGGAAGCTGACCTGGAGACGTCATTTTATATCGCGGATAATTTTTGAGCTTTATACGTATCAATTTTTTAGCTAAAACTAGTATTCTAAACTTTAACCGTGTTTTTCTTGAAATGGCATTTTTCGCTGATTTTGCCACGATAACTCACGAACGGATGCAGATATCGACTTGATTTTTTCTTTAAATAAAGATAACGTTGTAATCTTGACGTACTCTTTTAGACTTTAGGTTCAGTCTATAGAGGGGGATCTCACAAACAAAATGGCACCAAAAAAATTGAAAAATTCCAGCTCGTTCACCAGGAATCGTGGCAAGAACAGAGCAGTGCGCAAATCGCGCGGTCGCCTTCAATCATCAATATCACCCTTAATTATTTATATTCTTGAAACTTTTACGTCTCGTTTAGTTCGTTAAGAAAGCACTAATAATATGCTTCAAAAGAAAATTTATGTATGTGTAGTATACGCACTTTATTGATATGCGATTGTTACACTTGTGTTGACTAGAGAGGACTGAGCGCTAGCCACGCCGGTGCGATCCAGGCTTACGCCGAGGGACACACGGGCAATACGTGAAACACACGTGGGCCACTCTCGCGCGGCCCACACTGTTGTCGCGTTAAGGGCTTACACCTGATGCAATGTGATTTCTGCTCAGTGCTCTGAATGTCAACGTGAAGAAATTCAAGCAAGCGCGGGTAAACGGTGCACCCTGTGCCCTTTACCCATAAAAATGCTGGGCTGCTGCCCAATCCCAGGTCCTGTCAGCTGGGTAACGGATGCAGCCGGTAGTACTGAACAGGGTAGCGTTTCGCGAGATGAGCGCGGCGTACTCGTGCGTGGGAGGTGCCCAATACGAGCGGGGTATACGGCGCACCACGTGCCGTATATTCTTAAGGCGCGTCGACTGCTGCCGAATCCCGAATCCCCGGGCAACCGATGAGCGACGAGTTAATAGTACGGGGCATGGCACCAGCGACGGCGACTCGTCAAACGTGAGCTAAGATCGCTCGACACGAGTACTACGGGGGTAGGGAGCCTCGCCGGGAGGCTACCGGTGCCCCCTACCAGATGGTGTCGGACTCGTAGGGGCGGGGTGGTTCGCATAGCCGAGTGAGCGGCATAGAGGGCCTAGTGTGGGTCAGCGCTATGAAGCTCATGTTGTGCATTATTTGTTAGTGGGGTGCTTTGGCACCCCGGTCCTGTCAGTTGAGCTGATCTAATCCGAGTAGGTCATGCTCGCTGCAGGATTTAACCCTGCTACCTGGGGAACAGCTCAGGTACAATGTGAGTCATATGTGCGTTACGGGAAACCGTGTCTGCCAGTGGCCAGAGGTGTCGCTTATACCGGGAGTATGTAATCCGAAGGGTATGTATCTCTGTAATGGGCAAATCCACGGTGGCGGGTTCCGTTACTGCTGTGCAGGGAAGTACTGATAACGTTCAGTCGCACTCCGACCACGGGGTGGACTCTGGGGGGGCTAACCGCCCCCCCCAGATCCCCCGGTGCGGTCGTAACTATGACTCTCTTAACAGTAGCCAAATGCCTCGTCATCTAATTAGTGACGCGCATGAATGGATTAACGAGATTCTCACTGTCCCTATCTACTATCTAGCGAAACCACTGCCAAGGGAACGGACTTGGAAAAATTAGCAGGGAAAAAAGACCCTGTTGAGCTTGATTCTAGTCTGGCACTGTAAAGTGACCATATTTTGGGAATTTTTTCTCGGGAAATAATTGCTTTATTCAAAAACTTTTTTTTCTGTTAAAAAGAGCATGTATTCTAGTACGTTTGTGAATTTTTTAATTAAAATTTATTAACAATAAATATTGTTTATTGGCGTCAGCGTAAGCCCCGTTTTTTTGCGGTGTTCACCATTTTGGGTTGTCACGTCATCTGGAACAAAAATATGCATTAAATTCCTAATTAGTGATATACAAGATAGTTAGCTACAAGCCAAAAAAAATAAAAAAAAAAAATTCGAAAAATGGCGGCTGTTTAAAATTTGAAGTCAATTTTTGACCTATTTTTTTAAGTTACCAATGCATTTTTTAAACATTTGTAACAAAAAATTTATAAAAGTTTGATCGTAGCTAATTAGACAAAGCATCCAAGAATATCGTGTCCAAATTTCAAAAAGATTTATCGATCCGTTCTCGAGATATCGTGAACACCGTTTTATAAAACCATGTTTCGAGAAAAACGCGTTTAAAGTTTGAGAAGAGATTTGGATATCATTAATTGTTTATAATGCTTTAACTTGAAAACGACTCGTTCTACGAAAAAAATGCAAAAGACAAAAAAGTTTTATTTTGACTCGAAAATATTATTGCTCATTGCTTTTCTCTATATAACTTAACCTATTGTGGTCTTTCTAAAAAACGGGAGTTAAATTAGCGATTGGCAACCGGGACAACGCATCGCAGTTTCCGTTATCTTCCGATCTTACATACTCAATATTATACGTAAATCCCGATAAATATAAAAATACGCCCATCTTTAAAACCTACTGGCAATTGTTAATAGAATCTCCTTACGCGGACCAAAAATGTGCACGAGTGGACGGTGATCGGTTCTGAGCGTAATTTCCCGGCCGTACACACAATTGTAAAACTTTTTAAATCCAAAAATAATGGCTTTCGCCTCCTTATCGATTATCGCTCAATTCAACTCGCGTTCTGGAATTATCTTCGACGCGTACGCGATCGGTCATTCGCTACCATCTTTACACCTGTGCAAGAGTATCGCCGAAAGCCCGTATCCTGATGCGTCGCAAGCTAATACAAGTTCCTCGCTAGGGTCATAACGTGCCAGAATCTTCTCGGACGTCAAAACCTCTTTCACCTACCCGAACGCTTTTTTGCATTTCTCACTCCACGTAAAGCGCTCGGTTTTGGTACACTTATACAGTGATTTTAGTAGCTCCGCTCGATGGAGTAAAAATCTAGCATAATATGTGATTAGTCCCAGGAAGAACGTTAACTCTTTCGGGTTTTTGGGTCGTGGTGCTTCTACCATCGCTTTAATTTTACTTGTTGCCTTACGGAGACCTCTTTTGTCGATCACGAAACCCAAAAATTCAAGTTCCTTCCTGAGAAAGTCGCACTTTTTCTTATTGACCTTGAGGCCATTCTCTTGTAATGTACGCAGTACTATTTTAAGTGTTTTGCAATGTTCTCGGTCATTTTTCCCCGTAACGTAAATGTTATCTAAGGAAGCTATTGCATTAGAGATGCCTATCAGGCAGTCCTCCGTCTTACGTTGGAAATCCCCTGGGCTTGACGTCATTTTCTTGTACCGAAAATAACCCGGTTATGAGTAACAATAGTAAAATAATCTCGCGATTTTTCTTCGACAGGGATTTGCATGTAAGCATGAGAGAGATCTAAGAGAACGTCTCCCCTCCTGCAGTGCTCCAAAAATTTCATCGATTAGCGGTAGAGGGTGTTTGTCTATTACCAGCCACGGATTCAACGTCAATTTGAAATTTCCGCATGTACGTACATCTTTTTTCGATTTAATCACCGGGACTAACGGCGTAGCCCACTCACTCGCGCCTACAGCTTCAATATGCCCCAGCGATTCCAGTTTATTTAACTCTTTCTTTTTAACGGCGAAAAGTACATGTCGAGCCTTTAGCGCGACTTGACGGGCCCCTCTCTATAATTTTAGTGACAATGTTTCCTTATTATATTGACCGACCCCCTCCTTTTTTTTTAACGTGGAAAAATCTTCGACTACCGGCCATTCCTGACCGGTAGCCCCCCTGGTGTTGGGGGGGAAGGCCCCTCTTGAGAGAGGAATGAGGGGAGTGCCGGATTTTTACCGGCTAAAACTCTACGGGTTCCTTCTCTGCGTCATTTAGGGGGCGCCTGTATTATTGCATCCAGGACATCCGACCCCCTCCTCCTGTCGAACAGTGCCGGGAGCATTCTTATTAAGTCTTCCGCGATAGTAGACCTGTTTAACATATTAATTTCTACGACTCTGTAAATACTATTTTTGAACGGCCACATTTTAAGCGCCTTTAGCCAATCTCGACCGATTAAGGTTGGCCCGTTCGACGGCATCACATACAAATCAAGACGCACCGCAACGCCTTTCCGCTAAAACTATGACTTTTTTAACACGCCTACCAGGAATTACACCACCGCCGTAGCACTTTAGTTCTAGGCTCGTACGCTCTAAAAACGTTCTCTTAAAATACTTCTGTCTATTCGCTTCACTAATCACTGCCACTCCCGCTCCCGTAGCCATTTCCATGGTGATGTGGACTCCCTCGATTTGGACGTCCACTAGGACTGAGTCTACTCGGCGGTCCTGTGGAGGGTTTCCTTCCGTCCGGTTGACACATGTGACCAAGTTGAAAAAATCACCTCCCCTAGCCTCGTCCAGGCGGTTCTCATCTCCGTCGTGAATGTACCTCAGCTGCTGCCTCGATGCTTGCTGACTGGTATTGACCTCTCGAGTTCGTTCTGCTGTTCTCTTGCCCTCACCTCTCGTTCCAGTCGCGAGATGATTCGCAGATGACCTTGCTTGTTGCACAAATCACAAATTTTGTCTTGGTGTCTACAGTTCCTGTACCAGTGGTTTTTTCCCCCACAGCAGTAGCACGTCTTCGGAACATCACCTTATTGCTCTTCCTGCCGTCTTCGAGCAGCACTTAATTTATCTTTAGTCTGTCGCTTATGGTCGGGCTTTTTCCATGGCTTTTTTCCTTTGGTCAGAAAATTTATCTCCTGTTTTGCCTGTTTTTCATGACTCAAACTTGCCGTAGTAACCGCGTTTTTCTCGCTAGCTTACGACCGGCAGCTATCTTATACGCGGTGTCATATGTTAGTGCGTCTGTACGGAATAATTCCACTCTCATGTCATGGTCCTTCAGCCCACACACCAACTGGTCGCGTAAAGCCGTGTCTTTATCTGCAAAGTTGCAGTGGAGTGCCATACTCTTCAATCTTACTGCAAATTCGGTGACCGACTCTGTTGACGTCTGCGCCGATTGGTGGAATTTGCAGCGTTCCATCACCTCGGATGGCTTTGGGCACAGGTGGTCTGTCACTAGTTTCGTAAATTCTGCATATGATTTTGTAACTGGTTTTACCGGCGCACAGAGACCCCTCACTAGCGTATATGTCTCTGCGCTTATTTTCGTCGACAAGACCGCACGTTTCTTATCCTCTGTAGTCACATCGATAGCTATAAAGAACAATTCAAGCCGTTCTAAGAATACTTCCCAGTCGTCTCGTCCTAGCTGGAATTCAAGCTTTGTTGATGTTTTATTCTCTGCCATGTTGTAGAGATCGTCAAATAACACTCGGGTTTGTTCTCTCTCAGCTATAGCTTCTCTAACGCTTCCTTTGTCTCTCCACCCTCGCTTGTCTGTGCCTCACTGTCTAACTCACTCTCACTTTGCTCCAAAGAGGGCCCTACACCAGTGTGGCTAACTACTTTCTTAAGTCGTCGATCGGCATGTTCTCGGTGCACGATGTACCTCGATTCCGAAAATCCACCCTGTTTTCTGTTTCGCGCTCTCTTCTTTTGAACCAGACATCCGATTATGCTTTCACGTTTGCAGTTTCCGACTTTATGCGCTGATCGTACTTTTTTATGCACTTGTCTGTTACATTCGCACTCGTGTCCGTTATTTTCGCCGCCAAAATTGTAGTAGACGCAATTTATTGATACGCGATTGTTGTACTTGTACTGACTAAAGAGGACTGAGTGCTAGCTCACGCCGAGGGACACACGGGCAACACGTAATACACACGCGGTCCACATTATTGTCGCGCTAATGTACATACATCACAGTATATTTATTTGTTTGTCTACAAACGACATTTGAATTTTACCCAATTTTTGGCCGTTTAAACCTTTCCATTTCCCTTAATTAGTAGAAAACAAATGATACAATAATGTTACGTCCAACCCCAGGATTAGGATAAGAAAAACTGAAAAGCAAGGGAAAGGCTAACCAGAGGGGTCGGGGTAAGGAAGGACGCAACTAGATACTTGCAAATGTCGCTCGCAGGTACACGCTCTGAGGTACGTGGCGCGAGTCAAACGCACTTTTATGAGTCAGGAAGGGTCAACGTCCGTAGGGACGCTAGGACGCCTTCCGTGAGCGGTGCGATCGTCGGTCCTCTTTTGAGTCAGGGAATTTAATCCCTTTAACTCGGGATCGGACCTCGTGCGACTTCGAGAGGGAGATGGTAGTGAGTGTGGTCTTAAGTTATAAATGAATGCAGATTGAAATTAATACTTAACATAAGATAAACATTTATTACAATAATATAAGCTAGGTGAACAATAAATGAGAATTAGGGCAAAATAAAATTGAAGGGCGTATCCCGTTTGGACACGTAACGATTCGACACCGCTTGATTAGACACGCACTTTTGGACACGTAACTATTGAACACCGCACGATTTGACACCGCATGATTCAACACTGCACGATTGAACACCGCACGATTGGACACCGCATGATTCGACACCGCACAATTCGACGCGAACATTGCACGATTCGACACCGCACGATTCGGCACGGCACGATTCGACACGAACATTGCACGATTCGACACCGCACTTTTCGACACGCACGATTTAACACCGCACGATTCGACACCGCACTTTTTGACACGCACGATTCGACACAGCACGATTCGACACCGCACGATTCGACACCGCACGATTCGACACGCACAATTCGGCACCGCACGATTCGACACGCTCGATTCGAAACCGCACGATTAGAAGCGAGAGCTGATATAAAAAATTATAAGAGCGTAACAGAACTCGCAAAGAAAGATAATAAATGAAAAACTATTACATTTGTTTTAATTGTGTCTATTTTTAATTTTATATATCATCATATACATAGTGTCATCATATACATAGTGTCTCAAAGCACTACCCAACGCTTGTCGAAAGGTAGAAGGAGTCGAGATTAACATAAAAATCGCCTACCATTTTGCGGCATTCGCAATAATCATCGAGTTTTTAAATGTTAAAATCGGTTACACGACAGTTTCCCGAAAAAGTAGAGGGATAACGTTGGTACTAAGGAAAATTCCTAGGCAACACAATTTAATTTTTGTAGATTAGTAGCACCGCGTAAGTAGTAATCTGTTAAGTTAGAGGAAGCCTTTTTCAAAATATACGCGCACGAATAAAAAATAATCAAACCTTTTTGACACATGCGTGATAATGAAAGGACAGTATTCGTTATTTGTTTTCAAACTTCTATGTAATCTTCGGTATTTCTATTTTCTATTATTGTTAATTTTGTACAAATTATCAAAACTAATAGGAAAAAAGAAAATACAATTATAAATATTTTATTTCCTTTTCTGTTTTTAATTTTCTTTTTCAGTAAATAATTGATATTGTTAGAATTGAAAGAATCGGTCTAACAACTTCTCCAATTACGTTGCATATATATATAAATTATTTTCCTATATGTCAAATTAGTTCACGCATACACTTTCCACGCGAAACGAGGTGCCACATGAGTTCATGACACGCTTTATAAGCTCGTTTAAGTACATGCGTGGGCGGGGGGATTTTGGTCCCCTGCACCCCCCTCCCCATGCATGTACTTTATAATTTTGCTTTACAACTTAGCATGTACTTTAAGTTGTAAAGCGAGTTCCACGCTGCCTACCGGCGGGGTGGGTGCGGGGGAGGGGGGGCCGAAGGCCTCCCTCGCACCCCCACGGTGTGTGTATGTGTGTGTGTGTATGCATAACATCTACAATTTAATATAGTCAGGATAGTCAGAATAAATTAATAGATTATTTTATTAGTTTATCCTGACTATATTAAATTGTAGATGTTATATGCATACACACACACACACATGCGGGGGTGCAAAGGGGACCTTTGGCCCCCCTCCCGCATCCACCTCCGCCGGTTAGGCAGCGTGGAACTCGCTCTATAACTTAAAGTACATGCTAAATTGTAAAGCGAAATTATAAAGCACATGCATGGAGAGGTGCACATGCATGCAAGGGGGCTTAAGGTGGAAGCACATAAAATTGCAGGAGCCATGAGCACGAATGCAGAAGCCATATGCGCATGCGTTATGGTGTCTGCATACTGCCTATGGCTTCTGAATTTTCAATCTACATATACTATGCTTATGTATTTTTATGTAGATTGAAAATTCAGAAGCCATAGGCAGTATGCAGACACCATAGCGCATGCGCATATGGCTTCTGCATTCGTGCTCATGGCTCCTGCAATTTTATGTGCTTCCACCTTTACATGCGTGAGTGCACGTGAGCAGGAGGGCTTTTCTCCTCTGCACTCCCCCCCCCAATGCATGTACTTTATAATTTCGCTTTACAACTTAGCATGTACTTTAAGTTGTAAAGCGAGTTCCACGCTGCCTACCGGCGGGGTGGGTGCGGGGGAGGGGAGGCCGAAGGCCCCCCTCGCACCCCCTCGTGTGTGTGTGTGTGTGTGTGTGTGTGTATGCACAACATCTACAATTTAATATAGTCAGGATAGTTAGGATAAATTAATAGATTATTTTATTAGTTTATCCTGACTATATTAAATTGTAGATGTTATATGCATACACACACACATGCGGGGGTGCAAGGCCCCCCTCCCGCATCCACCTCCGCCGGTAGGCAGCGTGGAACTCGCGTGAGACACTATGTATATGATGATATATAAAATTAAAAATAAACACAATTAAAAAAAACGTAATAGTTTTTCATTTATTATCTTTCTTTGCGAGTTCTGTTACTCTCTAATTTTTTATATCAGCTCTCGCTTCTAATCGTGCGGTGTCGAATCGTGCGGTGTCGAATCGAGCGTGTCGAATCATGCGGTGTCGAATTGTGCGTGTCGAATCGTGCGGTGTCGAATCGTGCGGTGACGAATCGTGCTGTGTCGAATCGTGCGTGTCGAAAAGTGCGGTGTCGAATCGTGCGGTGTCGAATCGTGCGTGTCGAAAAGTGCGGTGTCGAATTGTGCGGTGTCGAATCGTCCAATGTTCGTGTCGAATAGTGCGGTGCCGAATCGTGCGGTGTCGAATCGTGCAATGTTCGCGTCGAATTGTGCGGTGTCGAATCGTGCGGTGTCCAATCGTGCGGTGTCGAATCGTGCGGTGTTAAATAGTTACGTGTCCAATAGTGCGTGTCTAATCAAGCGGTGTCGAATCTTTACGTGTCCAAAAGGAAATCACCCAAATTGAATACATTTATAAGTGTGAATGTCGGATATATGTGTAACGTGTGTGTGTTCTTCGCGGGTGTTACATTAGTGCGGGGGTGATTTTTGAAGGGGAAACCTATTTGGAAATGGACATCCTGCCCGCTATTATTACAATCGAGATTGGTATGGAATTACATAATGATTTAGCTAAATGTGGTGTATGTGTGTATTTGAAATTAAATTAAGTCGCAATTAAAAATAAAAATAAAATATAAAGAGATGTTTGCGGGGTGAAAACAGAGAGACAAGAATTTATGCATAAAAAATAAGGATACCGCCATTGAAATAAGATTAAGGTTATTTAAGGTCTTAAGACGTTTGATTTTACTGATTCCATAACCAGCTTGTTCCGTCAATTCTGTCGATTTAATTGACGTTTAATAGAACATTATTGGAAATATAATTCATTTAATTTTAAAATAACTATTATGTTGGATTTTACTGAGGCATGAGAAAAGAGATTACTCCGAGTCCGCCGATAAATCAGCTAATTCGGGAGTAATAGGGAAAGGAGATTACTCCAAGTCCGCCGATAAATCAGCTAATTCGGAAGTAATAGGGGAAGGAGATTACTCCGAGTCCGCCGATAAATCAGCTAATTCGGAAGTAATAGGGAAAGGAGATTACTCCGAGTTCGTCAATAAATCAGCTAATTCAGGAGTAATGAGAAATCAAAAGGGCCCAGAGGATTTGAAGGAACATGTACCCGAGAGACTTTCCGAACACAAGAAAATAAGGGTAATAAAAAGAAGCGTATATACGACTTACTACTTGGCGCTGATCAAATTGAAGTAAAATAGTTGGATCTCTTTGGGCTCTGTGGATAGGCTCTCGTCGATACTCAATGAGTTTAAGTTTGCGCACAGAATTTAACTTAAAACTTAAGATCGGATTTGAATGTGATACTGTTCGTAAAATGGAAGAGAGGTGAAGTAAATTGAACTGAAGAAATGAACCGGAGGGAAGAGAATTTGATCTAAGAGATGAACCGGTGTGAAGAAGTGAACTGTCTGAAGAGGAGCTGGAAGAGAGGGAGCTCCGTGATGTCGCGATTTATATAGGAAAATTCAAAGGATGGAAGGGGTGGATTTTGTTGTGGGATGTTTCTGGTTTTTGTTTCGAGGATTTCTTATTGGCGGGATGTTTCTAATTTTTGTTTAAAGGATTTCTCATTGGCGGGATGTTTTTCACCCAAGAGCTGGATTTTTAAGTTTTTGCCTATCCTGGAGAGCTAGAGACGGTTATCGATTTTTACGGCTGTTTATTGGTGAGTCTTCTTGTAAGGCCCCCACTGTCTTATTGGGGGTGCAACCCATCGCTCCTTCCAGTGACTCATTTTGTTTTTCGACTATCGCCGATTTCTCTTTATTAGGGTTCTTTATTTATCTCGCGACCCTGTTTTTATGTTGACAGACGATGCATACCTCTCAATCTTAAATGCAAACAGAAACTTCCTCCACGTGTATTTACAGACACGTCTAAGGCTTTGTCTCTGTTTGTCGGAACATCGTACGAGCAATTTTAGAAAGCTCGCTCAATGCAATAAAGATCCTCATCAAACCCTGTCTGGAATTAAGGCCCCTTTGACGCGTCGTGTCGCCGGGTTTATAGTTGTGGGCCCGACAAGGTTGATGAGAATCTGGTCACGTACGTCCCGTCTGTCAGTAATTCGTCATCTGGAAGGTTGGTTTTAGTTACCCAAGCAGATAAGTAGTTTGTTCATCAAAAAGGAATGTAAAGAGATCAAAGCTTACTCGCCGATTGATAACCGTCCGTTCTCGGTTTATTTATCTTAATCTTAAGGGCTATCTCGGGCGCATAGGAATTTCCGAAAAAAAGGGAAATCGTGGAGTTCGCAGGATGTAACAATAAAAAATAAAGCTTTCAATTTAAAACATTTAACTTGGGCTCTACTGGGCCCAATACCGGGCCCTAGACCCAATATCTAATAAGATCGTCTATTGGCCCTCTCCAAATCATGCAACTTTTGTCTGAAACATTTTTGTCTATAACGAGTTACAGAAGAGATATTAAAATGCACTATTTAAAATGGAACACCCTGTATAGTCAAGAATTAAACGATAAAAGTATTCAGTTAAATGGGCCAAATGTTTGATGAAAATGATAAAATATCTTGATGATCTATATTTCACCAAATATAATCAACGTAACTATAAATACTTTTTTCACAACACCTCCACGGAAAGTTCGACTTTCCATGTCTGTAGAGAGGAGCGAAAGTGACCAATTTCTCGCCGGGGCGGCATAGCGGGCGGAAAGTATCAATTTTCTTCCCTAGGGAGGAAAGTAAGTCCTGGCGTGAAATGGCCACTCTCGCCCCTCTCTAGGCATGGAAGTCGAACTTTCCGTAAAAGTGTTGTGAAAAATATTGTGCGCACCTCGGGTCGAAAGCTTTTTCAAACTCGTGTGATTTGCCGCCCTTGCCTTCGGCTCGGGCGGCAAACTTCACATTCGTCTGAAAAACGCTGCTTTCTCCCCTTGGTGCACAATATATACTATATTAGTATACCTTTTACACGGTTATACAGTTCCAAAACTCGCAAATATGGAGTACAGGATGCGATTCTGTATGCTAAAAGAAACAACTTTTTCTTTTAGCAAAATTGCGTTTGACAAGTAGTTTTTGTAGCAAAGTAAGTTAAAGTTAAGGAATGAGCGTTTTCGTTTATGTGGCATTCAGGGCCGACGCACGCTTCTCAGTTACTCGTACCTAGTTTTCTGTATTATATTACTTAAGATATTGTTGCGTGCGCGCCGCCCGGTATACTTCTCTGACTCCGAGCTGAAGCGTGCAACGGGCCGACTTCCGTCAAGATGCGAATCGCCCTTAGTAACGCCTGTTTAGAAATATTGATTTCCCGATGTTCAATTAAATATTGATTTTCTACCAGATGTTGTTTATACCTGATGTTCTGATTTAGCTGGGATACCGTCACGTTCGGACGTGTCATCCCGAGCTCTCTGTATTATCGAGCCATTTATTAAAGAAGTTCCTTTCGGTATTAACAACGAGTCTTTCTTTATTTCTGTGAGAGTGACGGAGTGCGCGCCGCGAGTGCTTGTGAGAAAGTGAGAGACCCGGCGAGCGCAACAATATGATAAAATTAAAAAAAAATAAATATTGCTTATGTTCTTTTTATAATAAATGAATAAAAGAATTGTCTGATTTCGTAGCACTATTTGAAAATTAAAAAAATGTAAATAGTTAAAAATATAAATATGCTTTGTGTGCTGAGCATTCTATTATTCTAAATATTGCACAATTATGTATGACAGTTGAATAGTATCACTAAACTTGAGGAATAGTTTACTAGAACGCTCAGCGCACAAGGCATATTACTATTTACATTTTTTAAATTTTCAAATAGTTCAATGTCACAGAATCAGACAATTCTTTTATTTATTTATTATGTAAGAAATATAAGCAATATTTATGCTCGGGGGGGTATGGGGCGCTCCCCGGATTCGCGAATTTTCTACGAAATGTTCGAAGGACCAGAGGGATCGTTCCCTCACGAATGCGAATAAAAGCGAAAAGCGAATAATTAGGATTCACCGTATCGTTGCCCGGCCTCCTTCCTGGTGGTCGATTTCGTCCTTCCTTCTGGCCGGCGAGTTCTCCGTGATAGCGGGAGAAACCGTACAGGCAGGCATGGGTTGAACGTGCGATAAGCAGACAAAGATTAAGCAGGCAGACCAGGCAAGGCAAGCAGTAAATATGCACTCGTCGAATTTCTGAGTTGCGGACTCGAATGTCCGTACGGGCTGACGTTGCTCTCGATGCGAGTTAACTCGAGGATGTGCGTATTACGATGGTTCTATGATGCGTGTTACTTCAATCACATCCGAACAGTGAGTGATGTTAGAGGCTGGTGTGTACTCTCGGACGACTTAACGATGAGTGATTCTTCCGGCACTCTCCGGCTTGCGCACCTGTGAAGTACGGCGCGAGCGAGTACCAATTTCTCCCATTATTTGGGGATGTCACCCGCGGGCGGGCAGCACGAGTCGGGTGAATCGCGCGAATATTGACATGCTAACGATCGCGATCCGCCAACATTCCGCGCGAGTCACTAAACATGAAATTTAGGTTACCGGTAACGCTTCAACAAATACACGCTAATACGAAAAGCAACTTATCGACTAATGTGTAACGCAAACCTTAAACGATTAACTTAACAACTAATATATACACGTAAGCTCCAAACAATTTATTTTGTTAACTTTTATTGTATTTTAAACGATATTGTCGTTAGGTTGATAAGTGAGTAATACAGTTTCTTTTGAAGATCAGATATTTAATGTAGAATACAAGACGTGTAAAAAGATATGTTACGTGACGCTAGTGTAAAGGCGGACTGACATATATATATATATATATATATATATATATATATAGAGAGAGAGAGAGAGAGAGGAGAAAAAGACTATCAAAGCGTTCACAAACGCCCGTTTTCATCGCCTATGCACATGAGGACTCCCTTTGGGCTTCTTCTCAACAGATATAATACAGAAAAAGAGCAAGGACTAGATACGAGCGATTGAGAATACGTGCGCTGGCTCTGAGCGCATAAACAAGAGCACTTATTTGTTAACTTTAACTTACTTTGCTACAAAAATTACTTGTCAGACGCAATTTTGTTTTAAAAAAAGTTGTTTTTTTAACATAAAGAATCGCGTCCTGTACTCCGTATCCGCAACTTTTGGGATATCCTGTATACGATTTTTATCTGTCATTAATTTATTATTTATATTTAAAATTTAAATTTTAAATATAATTATTATCCGATCAAATTGTGAAAATGGCAGAATTGACTGAATAGCTGGATAGATTAACTATCTGGCCAGATAGCCGGATTATAAAAAAGTAATCAAATTAGCTAGATATCGGATAATTGCCGGTGTTGTGAGCGCACAACGTAGTTAAGAATAATCAATGCACTTGACAACACGGCAACACCAAGTGCCTCCGATACGAAATCCGACCCTAGCGATGAAGACCGCTGACGCGAAGATCTGCACAAGTTTCGGGAATGACCAAATACGGTCATCCCGGACACCACTTCTCCGTTAGATCGAGGTATTAAAAACGCTGACAACTAAAGGTGCGATTTCATTGACGCTAGAAACCAGCGGCAGCATCAAGAAAATGTAGTGGGGGAAGAAGTTTCGTTGAATTTTGCGGTACGCTAAAAAGTTGAAACGGTCTGAACTTCTTCCCCCACTACATTTTCTTGACGCTGCCGCTGGTTTCTAGCGTCAATGAAATCGCACCTTAAGTCAGCAACACCGAGCGGATAAAGCGCCCGCTTTTCCGACGAGCGGCGGGCAGTCGTCAGTCAACCATTAAATAATAACGTGCGTCGCGTATATCAAAGGTCGTAACTTCGCGAGTATCATAATTAAAATAAAAGGAATTGTATTGAAGATTAGAAGAGAAATATATTGGGCTGTAATTTTATACATCGTGACGAGTGTTTCTTCTCCGACCCGAGATTCCCGAATCCTGTGCCGACCCTGAGAGCAACTCACGGTCCCGGCACAACAATTGATGGCAGCGGTGGGATCTCGGCAATCGGAGAACGTTCCCGTCGCGTGTGTCCCCGCCACGAATATTCGCCTGAAAGAAAAGAGCGAAACAGTGTAAGTGGTGAAATCAGCCCTGACGGAAGCACCCGGTAGCAGCCCGTTCGAAAGGAAAGAAGCACCCGGTAGCAGTCCGATCCAGAGGAAGGAAGCACCCGGTAGCGGCCCGCTCCAGAAGAAGGAAGCACCCGGTAGCGGCTATCAGTGACACCGGAGAAGGCGCCGACCTACCACAACGGTGACCCGCCGGCCCCGCAGCCAAGACACGCAGCGACGGTCAACAACCAGCGCAGTAACGAGCAACATGCGACAATAAATGTAAGTCGAAAAACAATTGTAACGCGTCTATTTGTACGGCGTGAACAGGCGATACATGTCAGGAGGCGAAATCACGCCATTCCGTCCCGTTCGAAACGCGTCTTTCCTCTATAGCGAACCAGCGCGGCGCGTGATTGAATCCAGCTCGCGAAGTTTCATACGTGTCAATAGACATACAAATAGCGAAGCTTTAGACCGCGTGCGACAAAATCTAAACTCGCGATTTACAGACGATAACGCGCCGGAACTGCACCCAAACGTCCTGGTAGAGCGAGAATTTTTGTTCGGTGAAGTAGACGCAAGTTTAGCGCGCGAACATAATAACGCGAACAATAGCGAAAACGACAGTGACGTACTACGACTAGACCCCACACTTAGGTCCGGTATATCGGACAATAACTCCGAGAGAGGAGAATTTTCGCTAACGTCATACGACAGCAGCATATTCGATCCGACAGAAAAGGATTATACCCCTCGGGCCAACAAAATGAGCCAACAAGGAAGAGCGGATCCGGACAATATAACCCGCGACGAGATTCAAAATGTGCCGGTGACCACCGAGCAGGTCAACGCGGAAATAGAGAGAATCAGACCCTCGGTTAACAGGCGACCGTCCGAAATTGACCAAAGCCGAGCGGCGCAAACAGGTCCAGGAGCACGGGACTCCGTGCTCAACGACATCCTGAACATGATGCGCGACATGCAGGACCGAATGAACCGTGCATAAGCCACGGAATTCGACCGCTCTGTCGAGCTCCTTCGCGCCGTGCGCGATATACAGGACCAAGTAAGCCGGCTAGAAGCCGCAACCTACGACCGCTCCGACAAAATAGGCACCCGCGTACGAAGCCTGGGCCCACTGGACGTTACCTACGGGCGAACGCACACCGACGTTCGAAACCAACCGGGACATCACCTCGAGAAGCATAAAGAGAAAGTAAATAAAAAATCTGACGTTTCAAGAGAAATAAAATTACGCATCGTTATAAATTTTCTCATCCTCTATCAGCACCTCACAACAGGAGCGTCGGCGTCGTCCGTACCACCGTACGAAGTGACGCAATTTATCAACGAGCTAGGTATCTATTTCGAGAGAATCGGACACCTGCAGCAAACGGAAGCAACGTGGAAATTAGCGATACGAATAGACGTAACCGCATTAAAAAACAGACACCAACAGTTCCAAAGATACCTATTAGAGAATACCGAGGAACTTTGCAGTTATGCCACTGGAGACGTCAAAAATAAATGCCAGATTGCTCTTCGGACCAATAAGAGAAAAAATGATAAAACGACACGCGCCCTAGAACACTTACAAACAATTTACAAATCACCCGTAATTAAGCAAGGGTTAATCAATGCCATTGGAGAAATAAGTAAAACTCTATTTGGTACCATGGATGCAGAAGACGCAAAAACAATCAACGAGCAATTACAAATACTTAATAATCAGCAAGAGACGCTACAGCATGCAGCGAAGAACCAGCTGAAGATCATCAACTCCACATTAGGACACATGGAAAAATTGGAACAGACGCTGTCCCACAACGAAAATTTACTGGCAAACGTCACCAGAAAACTACACGACCAATTCATACACTGAGAAGAAATAGACGAACAAATAATACTGTTAACCGCTATCCTAGCTGACCTCACGACAGACATAAACGATATTACGGACTATTTAACATATGCACAAAATGACATTCTACTTACACGCGTACTTCCATTAAAGAATATAATCGTAGAATTAAAGGAGGCAACCTCACACTTAACCAGAGGATTAAACTTTCCATTTAAAATCCAGACCGAAAACTGGAATACGATCCAAAGATACGTAAGCGTAAGCGCGTATTACGACCATTCGAACGTATACACTATCTTCGCGTTCCCTATATAATTTTAGAAACTAGATATAATTTTAGAAACTAGAAACCGAATCAATACTAAACATGTAGAAATGTATTTACCAGAATTCAATGTAACTAATACCCTAGAAAAAAGTAAAGCATTAGACAACGAATTAGATTCCGAAAAAGAAATAAAGCTAGAACCAGTAATCAAAGATCCGTTGGAATTGATAAAGTTAAGTTTAAGTCTAGATGAAATTAAAAAATAAGTGGAAAATAACCAAACAAGCGTTTTTGCAAATAAGAATATTGTGTATCCTGTAGGGTCCGCGACCATAATAATAGCCGTAGTAAGCATTATACTTGTAATTATTTATGTAATAAAAAAAGGGGGAATCATTAAAAATTTAAAGGGGGAAACAACAGCGTACATACTAGCAGTAAGAAAATTAGATTATAACCCCTCAAGAAAAAGAAAAACACTAATAAATAAATAACAAAAAACTTTGAATACCTCAGTTTTTCTTTTTCCGCGGGGGAAGGAATGTTGTAAGCGCACAACGTAGTTAAGAATAATTAATGCACTTGGCAATACCAAGTGCCTCCGATACGAAATCTGACCCTAGCGACGAAGACTGCTGACGCGAAGATCTGCACAAGTTTCGGGATCAAATATGGTCATCCCGGACACCACTTGTCCGTTAGACCTTTGATCGAGGTATCAAAAATGCTGACAACTAAGTCAGCAACACCGAGCGGATAAAGCGCCCGCCTTTCCGACGAGCGGCGGGCAGTCGTCAGTCAACTACCCTTACAAAAAAGTATTACTAACTGGTTAGTAATAAATACTTATTTTGTGTATTAATAATACTAAAATTAAGTATTTATTAGTACTTGAATCACTGTGATTCAAGTATTGCACAGTATTTTATTACTGGTCAGTAATTTATGAAAGTAGTATTTAATACAGGACGAGTATTGAATACTTAGTATTAAATTTTTGATGAGAAAGCATTTAATACCAGGTGATAAATACTTGTGTTGAATTACTGATGAGTATTTCAATGTTAGTACTGAAATACTGGACCGAGAATTCCATGTGTAATAAATCACTGGCCAGTATTTTAATGTTAATACTCAAGTACTGAACTGAATATTCCATGTGAAATTAATCATTGACCAGTACTACAATTTGTATAGAAACATTATAATGGGTATAATTCCTGATAATATTAAGGAAGAGAGATAAAAGTAAGGCACAAATACATTTTATATGAAGGTCTGTACTAATTCGTCGTGATAAAAGTGTACAAGTTTTGAAATAGTACTGCGGATATCATTCTTATATCCAATTCAAAATTTTATTACTTTTTTTAAACTGAATTTGTTTCTTAAGATAATTTTTGAAAAATTATATATTTGCGCTGGTATGACACATGTAGACTATATATAACACTTACATCAAATTAAGAAGTATAAGTCTACCACGTAAGGCAGTTGGCTCACGATCCAGAGGTCCCGAGTTCGAATCCCACCAAGGTAAGCGTGTTTTTCAAATACCAGAAAATATTTATAATTATAGACTGCATCTTAAGAAACAAATTTAGTTATAAAATAGTAATTAAATTTCGAAAAAAATAATTTTTTTTATGCCGAGTAAATATCAGAAATCGAAATATCGGTGAGTAATTCAATACTAAGCACCAGTAGTTCTGTGTAGTATTGATCACTACCTATAATATTTATCACTACCAGTATTTTCCCAGTATTTCCCAAATAAATATTGACAGTATTAAATCACTGAGATTTTAAGTATTTAGTCAGTAATACTTTTCTACAAGGGTATTAAATAATAACGTGCGTCGCGTATATCAAAGATCGTAACTTCGCGAGTATCATAATTAAAATAAAAGGAATTGTATTGAAGATTAGAAGAGAAATATATTGGGCTGTAATTTTATACATCGTGACGAGTGTTTCTTCTCTGACCCGAGATTCCCGAATCCTGTGCTGACCCTGAGAGCAACTCACGGTCCCGGCACAACACCGGGTATCCGGCACATCCCTAATTAAGATAAAGAATTTTACTTTATATACCCCAAGGGACCTTAAAGGGCGTTTTGAAGGGACATACCCAACCCTAACCTCCAATTCATCCACTACCTTACTGTTTCCTCCTTTGGACCAACGGTTTAACGTCTCTTCCGAAAGACGGAGCCCAGTTTTCTCCGCATCTTGCACGGAGGGGCGCGGTTTTTTCGGAAAAAAAACTTTTCCATGATTCATGGCTCTAGTGGACTCGACTCTGGTGGAAATAATTTTACAACAATTTACGTATTTCTATGAAAAATTACAATCTTCTACAACAAATCACAAATTTCTACAAATTTGTGAAAATTGTAGAAATTCATGGTAAATTGTAATGAATTGTAGTAAGTTGTAAAAAGTAATAGAAAATTGTAACAACTTTTTTACGAACATTTTTATGAGACGTAGTAAATCATAGAAGTTGTAGATTATTGTAAAAATCATAACTATTTACAACTATCTACAACATTCTGCGAATATTTTTTATGAGAACGTAGTAAATTGTAGAAGTTGTAGATTATTGTAAAAATCACAACTATTTACAACTCTCTATAACGTTCTAACAAAATTTTTTATCAAAATTGTAGTAATTTGTAGAAGTTGCAAATTATTGTAAAAAATTACAACCATTTACAACTTTCTACAATATTCTAAAAATATTTTTATGATTAAAAGTAAGATATAAACAAAGTATACTTGTCCCACTCTAACTTATATTGCATCAGTGTGCACTAATTCAGCAGTGCAGGAATAGAAACAGATCTTATTGAAAGTTGTAGATTTCAGCATAGTCTGATGTAAAAATGGCTTAGTTTACACCGATCACTTTCGATACGCGTATTAAATAGTAAATAACTAGTAAATAAATCTGATTATTGGCTGATCAGTTCAAATATACTATTTGATACGCGTATCAAGAGATCGGTGTAAACTAGGCCAATGTCGAACATGTCGCATATTTAGTATTTATCTAGTAAGAAGGCTGATGTCGTATCGACGTCAATTCAACGTCGATTCACCGGAAACTCATCGACATCAAAATTAACATAAAAAATCAGCTGATTTGAATCAAATTGTTTTGGCATCATGAGTTGAAATAAGATCCGACTATGAATACCGGCCATAGTCTCTTAATTTTAGACAAAATTTTTAGAGTTTTGGACACAAGTAACGAAGTAACTTAGAAAGAAGCAACTTGATGCCAAAACAATTTGATTGAAATCGGCTGATTTTCAATGTCAAATTCGATGTCGATAAGTTATCAATTCTATATCAATTTTGTAAGAAATATATATATCCCAGGTAGTACAACGTCGTCAATTAGACGTCTTTTTTATGTACGCATTCGCCAGAACGTATGTCAAATTGACGGTCAGTATGACGTCTAAATGAACCTATATTGACGGCCATTTGTCACAGCATAAGTGACGTCATCGGATGACGTCAAATTTACATCAGTATATGACGTAAGTTTATAATAATTTTAAAAATGCTCTAAAAATGACATAAATATAAGTCATTTAAAGGTATGTATATGCCGTTATGCTTTTGTGAATTAAGAATTTTAGAAAAACAAAAAAAAAAGAAAATACATTTATTATGTATATGTCGTGTGTGCATACAGCCGCGCGGTCACCCATCCAAGTCAGTACCGCACTTAACGTTGCTTGACATCGATGATCGAACGGACTAGTGGTGACCCTTTGACTCTGGCGCTTCCTTGTTGCTAATACTCCTATATAACATATCTTTATAGTGTTCAAAAATTGTTTAATGATAATAACCGGTAAATATTATTTTAAAAATAATAACATAATTACAATTAATGTACAATAATTATTAATATAAAATTCGTATATTTAACATAATTGTAGGAATAAAGATGGTATCCAATGTTTCGAAGGATATAAGAACAGTATAATGTTTATTATAGGATGAGAATAACAGAATATGAGAGATACAAAAGGAACGTTAACACTCTCGCTCGATCTACGCTGAGGCTGAGCCTCGTTCAAACTCCGAAACTACACACGACGCGAAACGTTACAATTCGACTTCTCGGCTCGAAGGCTTCTCTGTTACTATTCCCTGGGCAACGAACGCCCTTTGCTCGCTTGCTTTCGAAAAACGACTCTCCACAAATTAACGTTCTGTTGTCATTAGACGATCGACTCTCTAATAGATTCTTCGCATGGCAACACGGCATCGCGATACGCGCGCGACACGCGATACACACACATCTACGCTAACACAACTCGATACATTTCAATACTACACTCGGCCATTCTGCCATCACAATTGTCCTCAAGTGTGGTTACTCTTGGTCAGAATTCTCCGCATCATCCACCCAAGGTTTCATATGGTCCGCTGACGTAGAGGTCCGTAGGGGACCTTCATGTTCTCCGACCTTACTCACTAAATATCTATCATTACGCAGACAATTTTTGATAGCATAAGGACCTAAGTATTTCGGCATTAATTTCATTCCGGGTCCGAATTGAGTTTGCTTTATCGCTACCAAATCGTTCTCCTCGTATCGCTTGGGTTCTTTACGTCTCTTATTGTAATATCTCCGATTCTCCTGTTGAACTTTAAGAATATTTTGCTTTGCTAAAAGTCGTATTTCGTCTCTTTCATTCTGAAAAATAGTAGCTAACTCCGAATCAATTAATTCTTTAACTCGCGGGTTACTCTTAAGGCGCATATGCGTTCCTAAAAGTAAGTTAAACGGTGTAAATCCCGTGCTTCTACTCGGTATCGAATTTATGTACTGTTGCGCAATATCTAAATACTTAAACCATTCATCTGATTTCGGCGTCGTCAATTTAGTCAGCAAAGGTATCAAAGTTCGGTTGATTCTCTCTACTTGACCATTAGATCGCGGTACGCCAGTCGTGATAAGTACATGCTCGATATTCTCTTGCTTACAATATTCTTTAAACTCCTGAGATAAAAAGGCGGTGCCTCTATCAGAAATAATCCTTCTCGGATTTCCAAAAATCACAGCCTGTTTCTTAAGTCGATCTATTACTTCTGATAAACATGTACTTTTAACGGCGTAAAACCAAACGAATTTACTGAACGCGTCTACAACTACAAAGATATGTCGATAATTCTTTTTCGTAGACGGCAAAGGACCCAAGTGATCGATATGATAAGTATCCAACAGTACACTGCCTTTATCGATCGTATGTAGCCAACCGTCTTGTTTACCTTTCTTCCGTTCCGCTAAAATACATTCAACACAATTAAATACTACCTTCTCGATTTTCGCACGCATATTCGCAAACCAGTAATCTCTTTTTACTAACAGCTCTGTTTTGTTAGTCGAGAAATGCCCTTGTTCATGTGCCGTATTATTTGTAACTGTGTTTGAAATTGAAAAGGAAAGAGAGAGAGAGAGAGGTTGTGTTGTTGTTTTTTGCGGCCATTAGTGGCAATCGTAATGCGATAGGTCAGGCCGCGCATTCTACGTAGGCCGGTGAAAAGGCGCGCAAGCGGCGCCGACAACGTTGCGTCCCAGGCGGCGAGGCGCAAGTTTACCGCGCATGCTTGAGCATGTTGGGAGGGGCGCGCAGCCCGGGCGAGCGAGCATTCATCTTCCGGACATCGTGCGTTACACATCCGTAGTAATCAGTTCTAATAAAATACGTAGTTGCGTCATCTTTTCACCATTAACGTGTAATCGAGTTGTGAGGTAGCCGAGATCTGTCTCTCCGTGTGCAGCAGCCAATATCACTGTCGTGTACGCAGCAAAAAAAAAGGACAACAACTATCGTCGCAGAAAGGAAGCCAGGGAAATACGTCCCGGCGAGCCATGCCTGCACGTGGAAAGCTCGAGAAAGGAAGCCATTTTCTGGAACGTTCGAAAAAGCCTGTTCAGGTGGAATACGAGAAGCTACTTACAAATCGAGAGGAAATCTGTCTGTGGCGTGGTCTGTAAGACTAGCTATAATTATTCGTCTATATTATCTGAGGAGAGCTTTACTGACAAGGTAACCAATTGTTTAACAATCTTGAGTAGAGACGTTAGAATTTCTTCTAACGTTACAATGAGGATCCTGATCAAAGGATCCTAAACTTATCTGAAGGTTATCCTTGTTTATCTGAGGAGATATAATAAGTTTCGCGAGTTGAGAGGAAAACATCCTCTCTTATTACAGGATTGTGCACAATTAATTTCGAGTCAAAATTGTATAACACTGAGCTCAGTCTAAGAGTCCATTAATTAATTATTTCTTTGGTAGCAACCATTTTCTTTACAATGAAAAACTTTACTTCTTTCTTTTGTGCGATTAATTCGGTATAATCAATTATATAATATCTTTTGTAGTTAATTACGTTAACTTGCGTACATTCGTTACATTCACTACGAGAGTAGAATGTTTTACTTGCGAAATATATAAATCGTTTCAGGCGTTGTAATATAATTATCAAATAACCGTTTGCGTGCGTTGATATAAATTCTCTTACTCAGATACTTTATATTATCCTAGTGATTATTTTGCGAATTATTCATTATCTAATATTACGTTTATGCTGTGGTGAATTAATGTGTCAATCAAAGACTGAAGGCCTATTACAAGTTTTAATTCAGTAAACTCAGTGAGAAACTTATTGCTTGTGTTTTTGTTGTTGCATATGTTGTAGTAATCGCTTATGATGTAATCTATTTCCTTGCCTTAATTTATACACGAGTTAGATAATATTCAGTCAATATTCGAATTACAAATAATATTCTTTACTAGACAGATGATAGTTATTCATGATTTCAAATAAAAGATTGATGCATTATTTCCCAGATTATACAAATTATAGCTGAATTGATATTCTTGTTTTGAATTGATTTGTGTTTATGTTTCAAACGATCCTTTCTTTAGAAAAGAACAACTAATTCTGAGCTTGACTACGTCAAGAGAAATTATATGAGAACATACTATTACAATTCTTTTTATAATGAAGCTTGTTATATGATAAAGAAATACATCGGTAAAACTTCAAAGTATATTATGCTATTTCTTTAAAGAAAGGACTGTTCTATACTAATAATTTTATTTTGTCTTATACTTTGTACAGCTTATTTTCTTGTAAGATACCAAATTATTTTCTTTTGTATTGTAATTTTGTTCACGAATACTGGGAAGGTTTTAGGGCAGTTTCCCTTCCCCTATGCAACAAATGTTGGTATTCTTTGTATAGTTCTGCCCGATCTAAATGTTCTTAATTACATAAATCACGAAACGCAATTTCTCTCTCTCAATAAACGGATTCTTTTTATTTGTTCCTTCCTCATCAAATTCTCGAGATCAGGCTCGTGCGCGAGCTTGTGCAAACAAACTGCATAAGCTTCGGTACCACTAATCGCACATCGTTATCACACAATCTAAATAATAGTCCGTCACGCATAATATAATCTTTGGTAGAACCACGATTCGCTAAATCGATAATTTGTCGCACTTTGCTATCTTTACTCTGCGCTTTCTTTAATTTAACAATTAATCCTTTATCGTCTTCATCTATCGCAAATACATTCGGTAACGGGTTACGACTAAGCGCATCTACATGGGTCATGCTTTTCCCTGCCCGATGTTCAATCGTATACGAGAATTCCTCGAGAAGCAATGCCCATCTCGCTACTCTAACACATAAATTTTTCTTATTCATCGTTAACGTAAACGCGCGACAGTCCGTAACAATTTTAAATAGAATACCTAACACATAGACTCTAAATTTCTGCAATGCTTTCACTATCGCAAGGACTTCGAGTTCGTAGCTATGATACTTTTCTTCGGCTTCCGTGGTTTTCCCACTCGCATAATACACTGGGTGAAACATTCGATCGTCGCTATTACGTTGCATTAAAATAGCACCGTACCCGTATTTAGATGCGTCTGTATGTAGCTCTGTTTCGCGATTCGGGCTGTACAATTGCAATACCGGTTTATCGCTTAATAACCTTTTAAGTTCACGGAAAGCAGTTTTTCTTTTTCACCAAAATGAAACGGCTCATTCGCTCTTAACAAATTCGTCAACGGACGTGCAATCAATGAATATCCTAATATAAATTTTCGAAAATAACTCGTGAGGCCGATAAAACTTTGCACCTGCTTTACAGTACTCGGTTCCGGAAATCGCAACACAGCTTCCGTTTTACGCGGGGAGGGGCGGATAGTTCCGCTCTCGACAACATGTCCTAAGTATTCAACACTCTTTTGCAAAAAACAACATTTACTCCAATTAATAATTAGCCCGCATTCAGCGGCTGTCTCTAATACAATCTTTAATCGTCTCAAGCCTTCTTCTTCGTCTGACGACGGAATGATAACATCATCTATATAACTCGAAGCAACTTTTGATTGAATAAGTACTCTAAGTAACGCATTAATATATTTTTGAAAAACTGCGGGTGAGTTACACAATCCGAAAGGAACTACTAAAAATTCGTATTGCCCATCTGGTACGATAAATGAGGTATATTTACGACTGTCCTCGTCCAGTGGTACGTGAAAAAATCCGTTCTTAAGATCAAGAGTGGTAAAAACTTTGGCATCTTGTAACGAATCTATTTGATCTTCGATAAGCGGTAATGGAAATCGATCTTTCACGATCTTCTTATTAAGTTCTCTATAGTCTACACATAATCGCGTTGCGCCGTTTTTTTTCTTAACTAGTACTACCGGACTCGCGTACTCAGATAATGATGGCTGTATAATGTCGCCCCGCAACCATTCTTTAATATGCGCGTTTACTTCGTCTTTTTCCGCTTTGGATAATCGTCGCGGTCGCTGATACACAGGTTGATCATCCTTGACTACAATCGTCATTTTAATGCCTACGTCGCGAGTTTTTACGGGCTTATATGCTTCAATTAAATTTTCAACTTCGCGCCTATGCTCTTTATTCGCGATATTTGATACGTCAACTTCGTTCATTCCGCAGTCGTAATCGATACTTAAGATTTCGGGAACAACGTCAGTCTCTTGTACCGTTTTTTCTATTTTCGCAATCGTTACTTCTCCTTCTCTTGCTCTAAGATCTATGGTGTTCAAGAAATCCGCACCGATCAATAATTCATGCTGCATTAGATCGTCGGGAATTACATAAATGTCTATTGAGAATCTATTATCATCGACAACCAAATTCGCGGAAAATCTACCTAACGTTGTGTTATTCGGCGCTCCTACTCCACGAAAACGTATTTCACCTTGCTCGAACGGCGGTGAGTCTAATTTAATATACTTGTCTTCTCGCATCAAAGTCAAATCACTACCGGTGTCTATTAACGCGGTGGTCTCGAATCCGTTTACTAAAACTTTCTTTCGATATTTTTTACGCGCGGATCTCGACACGCTACACACTTCTTTCGGCACGACTTTCGGAGTATGCTTTTTTGGACACTGCGCGGCCACATGTCCATACTCACGGCACTCGAAACACGCCTTTTTCTTTCGTCGGGCACTCTGCTGCGAGATGCGTCGCTGCACCACAGGAATGGCATCTTCTTCTCTGATGGCCGTCTTTCTGCGTCGTAGTCGTAGCTCCTACCTTCTTCGTCGCTGGGCTTGGCAAATCGCTTCTGGTCGCCGTTCTTCGGGATTGCGCCGCTATCCGTCTTTCCTCGTAACATCACTTTGTCAAACGCTTTTCGTAACGAGGCTGCCGAATTAAATCTTTGAATGCGCGCCTGATCACGAAGCGTCGGGTCCGGAATTCCGTCTATGAGATAGTCCACCATGTCCTCTGGGCCGATGGATACTTGATTCGCAAGTATCATTTTCTCGTGAAAGTACTCGCTGAAACTTTCACCTTGTTTCCAGGAACGTTCTTCAAATTTCTTCCGCAAAGCCACTCTGCTCGGTCGATGGAAGAACATCGTTCTCATCTGCGCTAACAAATCTTCAAGATTCATCTGAAGAAATCCGGGCTTTGAATAGAACCACTCGCTCGCCTTGCTTTTCAGCCTCTTGCCCACTAAAATTTTCGCTTCGCTTTCATCAAGTTCGTATGTCGTCTTCAATAATTGCAATTGCTGTTTCCATGTTTTGTAGCAGTCGTTGTTTCCATGGAAGGGACTTAACAAATCCGCGATAGCTTGAACGTCCGTCCTAGGCCGCCTTGACTCGGTTACCGACGACGCTCTCGATGAATTGCCGTCCACTGGCTGATTTCGCTGTTGAATATGAAGCAACTCTATCTCCTTGCGCGCCAACGCGAGCTCTCGTTCGGCTAACTCTGCTTGTTTCCTCGCGAGTTCCAACTCACGTTGATCGCACTGCACTGATCCGGAAGGCATTCCAGCAGCGGCTGCATCGGTTTCACGGGCATCATCGTCTCGTCTTTCTTTGTCCGAAATCCACGAGCCGTTCGGGTCTTTTTCCATAAGCCTGTTAAACAACTCGGCTTTCGTCCCGGTTGTAATCAAACCTAAGGACTTGCATTTATCTCTCAACGCTTGCGCTGAGAAATCGTCAACCCTCTTCATCGTACGGTTTCACAAGCACATCACACGTTCACAGATCACACCAATGGAGTTTCGTCTCTCTCTCAATCCTGGTTCTGGCTTTCTCAATCCCGGACGAGCCCCCCAAGTTTGTAGGAATAAAGATGGTATCCAATGTTTCGAAGGATATAAGAACAGTATAATGTTTATTATAGGATGAGAATAACAGAATATGAGAGATACAAAAGGAACACTCTCGTTAACACTCTCGCTCGATCTACGCTGAGACTGAGCCTCGTTCAAACTCCGAAACTACACACGACGCGAAACGTTACAATTCGACTTCTCGGCTCGAAGGCTTCTCTGTTACTATTCCCTGGGCAACGAACTCCCTTTGCTCGCTTGCTTTCGAAAAACGACTCTCCACAAATTAACGTTCTGTTGTCATTAGACGATCGACTCTCTAATAGATTCTTCGCATGGCAACACGGCATCGCGACACGCGCGCGACACGCGATACACACACATCTACGCTAACACAACTCGATACATTTCAATACTACATAATATAATATTAATATAATAATGTTAACAATATATGAGAACGCCTAAAGACGCTACCTGACAAAATAAAGAATTTTTTTAATGAATTGAATCAAAGTTGAAAAATAATTAAAAATCTAATTTAAAGAAACAAATCTAAAAAAAATCAATCTTTACTTTATGTATGTGCATATATGTTCACGGAGTAAGTTATAGTACTATATTTTCTATTATTCTTATAATATTTCTGCAATGTTGTTCTAATATTTCAACGAAATGTTGCAATTGTCTCTACAACATTGCATTGCAACTTGTAACGTTCCTGCATTCTCTTGCAAGCTTCATGCTATACGGGTCTGTTTAATTAAGAAAAACTCAAAAAATAAGAATAAAATTGTGTACCAAATTTGGTCTTAAAATAACGTCTAATTCATGTCCTTTTCATGACGTCATACTTTCGTCCACAATAAGACGCCAAATACACGTCATATAAATGACATATGACGTCTTGGACGAAAAATGACCTCAAATTGACGTCAAAAAGACCATGTGCGCTACCTGGGATATGACCCTATTAAGAGCTGACACCTTCCGTACGTCTGTTAACAATAAGTGTAACATATGTAGACAATACGAAACGTCTTCATCAATCAATGTTGTAGCACAGTGCGGAAGGTGACTGACTCAAGAGCCAGGGGTTTCAGGATCTAATCCAGCGGTGGTAAGCAAATTTTCTAAGTACAATATAAATTTATTTAATTAAGCTTGCACGTAATCAAGATTTTCAGCAATAAAATAATGTTTAACGAGAGAAGTAAATTTTATATTTTATTTTGTAGTATATCCAAAAAATTGTAGTTATTCATAAAAATTTCTACGTAAATTTATGAAAAAAAACAAACATGGCCCAAATCACGTACTTTTGACGTAAAAATTACGTAAAAATAGCCTGAAAAGTTGTAATTATATTATAAGAAATTGTAGTTTTCGCATAATTTTTGCGTAAAAATTTATAAAATTATTTTCACCAGGGAAACCTGGTTCCTCAGATTACGAGTCTGGCGCTCTACCACTAGACCACACCGCCGCCCTCACATCCCTAATTATAATATAATAAATTCTCGTTAACACGAACCCTGTTAACACAAACACTTGGTTAACCCGAACTAAAATTTGAGTCCCGGCAGACTTGTACAGGTTTTTATGGACTTTTCTCCCGGTTAACGCATAATTCGGTTAAGGGACTGGTAAGATTTGAACGGCCGAAAATTGGGTAAAATTCAAATATCGTTTGTGGACAAACAAATAAACATACATAAATTTTTTTTAAAGCAAGTTATTAGTGCTTTCTTAACGAACTAAACGAGACGTAAAAGTTCCAAAAATATAAATAATTAAGGGTGATATTGATGATTGAAGGCGATCGCGCGATTTGCGCACTGCTCTGTTCTTGCCACGATTCCTGGTGAACGAGCTGGAATTTTTCAATTTTTTGGTGCCATTTTATTCGTGAGATTTCCCTCTATAAACTGAACCTAAAGTCTAAAAGAGTACGTTAAGATTACAACAATGACAGCCAAAAAAGAAAAAATTTCGAAAAAATTAAGTTATTTGTTGTTAAAACAGTTATACAAAATTAATTTTTGTGCGCTAAAATAGGTTTAGTTTATAAAGAAATACGTTATCTTTATTAAAAAAAATAAAAAAAAAATCAAGTCGATGTCTGCAGCCGTTCGTGAGTTATCGTGGCAAAACTAGCGAAAAATGCCATTTCGAGAAAAACACGGTTAAAGTTTAGAGAAACGCGGACTCTTTGCCAGCCAACGCTCACTTTTTTAACTTTCCTGAGCTCAATTTTGCGAATTTTTCAAAAAACTAAACTGGGAAATATTCTTAAAGAATCATACTATCAGAATATGTAAAAAAACAAAAAATCAAATTTTTCGAAATTTCAAACCCAACCCTTAACACGAACTTCGAACTTTTTGGTCCGTGCAGAGAAAAGTTCTCGGTTAATCCTCGCAAATCGCGTATAAGTATTGAATAATATGTAAACAATATTATATTATAATATTATCATCATGTATGTTATGTTTTACACATCACATTTATCAAAATAATAGCGCTTTGTTAGTTTTCCACGATGAGCAAGCAAAAGCAGACGTGGATTGATATTGATTTGAAAAAAAAGTTGAAATATTACAAGAAGTTAAAATAAATGATTAAAAAGTTGATTAAAAACCGAGATTGTTAAATATTTAAATATAATCAACGCTCTCAAGGATAATAAAAAATAAAGAACTAATATGAGACAATTGCATCAGGAACCGTTACTGCGGAAGCTAAACGCATTTGCAGAGCACAACATGAAAATGTCAAAACTAAATTATTAAATTAGTTTAATCATATGCAAGTTTAAAATATTTCAATAAGTGGACCGCTAATTCAGGAAAAAGCGATATCTATAGCAGATAATTTAGGTGTCAAAAATTTTAATTGTTTAAGTGGTTGGTTGTGGAGATTCCAAGTTCGTAAAAGTTATATATTTTATTTAAGTTGCTGTGTAAATAATAAAGAATATATTATAGATGTAATACTATCTACTAAATGTTATTAGTTGATCTCGTTAACACAAACGAATTCGTGTTTCCTCTTTAACCCGAACACCTGGTTAACACGAACTCAAATCCCGGTCCCTTCGAGTTTGTGTTAACGAGGGTTTACTGTAGTTATAATAGTCTCTAATTATTATAGTTATTACATCAGAACTATATAATTATTCTTCAACTCAATGTTCTTAATAATTATGCATTTTAGAGCACTTTGGTGTTTTATGATTGGAGTTATATTGCTGATTAGTATATGTGGATATGCTGGTATGCTGATTTATGCTTGGTATTATGAATGTGATCCACTTACGACCAAGGTAACATTTATATTTAGTTTTTAACATATTTGAATATTAAATTTGATATTAACTGATCTTTGTGTAACACAGCTGGCACGTGCTAAGGATCAGTTATTACCGTTGTTAGTTATGAACGTTCTAGGAGAATTTCCAGGATTGCCTGGTCTCTTTGTGGCTGGTGTATTTAGCGCCGCACTTAGGTAGCTATATTTATACGTTTTAATATAATTAAAACAAAATAGAATAAGATATAGGTTTATGTAGATTACGGGATCAAGAAAAATTGTCTAAAAAATAAACAAATTTTAAACAACTGCAACTTTGTTTAAGGATGTTCTGGCTATATCTTCAAAACAGTGAGAAGTTGATAAAAATTTGTGACATTGTTTTTTTAGTCTTCCTAATGTGCCGCAAAAAAATTGAAACAAATCCACTAAACGATTGCTGATTGATTATAACGATTTTAAGGATGTACTGGAGGTATTTCAAATATATTAAAAAATGGCTGAAATTTTTTGAGATGTTTCTTTTAAATTAAATTAAAAATATTTTGTAAGTGATTTACTAAACAATTTAAGAGTTATTTAAGTTTAAAGTTGATGAAATTAACATTATCCCCCTTCTGGAGTCGGGTAAAAAATTTTTTATATGAAAACATATCTATAAAATATATATAATCATATAATATTATATAAAATATTATATAAAATATGTCTTTATATGTCTACATATGTTTTTTTCCCTCGTATAATCTCTGTTCGTACAAGACAAATAATAAGGAAAAGAATGAGAAAATAATTAAAAGGATAATTTTTGGATTGTTCATTTATTTGCCTACATATAATTATATATAATCATATATAAATGTAATAATGTATATAAAACATGATTATATATATATAATTATATATCAGCAAATTTTTTACATTTGCACTGACTTTATTTTTTTTGTAAAAAAAAACAATGCAAAAATTATCTTTTTAATTATTTTCTAATTTTTTTATTATTTTTCTTGTATATACAAACAGAGATTATACAAGAGAAAAAAAACATAGTATGGACATATATGGTGCTCGGAGGGGTGTGAATCGCGCCGGATTCGCGAATGTTCTAGGCGTGTAAACTCGAAGGACCAGAGAGACCGTTCCCTCACAAATGCAAACGGATAAAGCGAACGATTATACGACTCACCGTATCGGTGCCCGGCTCTCTCCTGGCTGTTGATTTCGTCCTTCCTTCTGGTTATGAGTGAACCCTCCGTGATAGCGGAAGGGCCGTGCAGGCAAGGCAAAGGCGTTAGCGTGCCACGGGCGAATCACGTGCTCAAGCAGGCAGGCAGAGATTGTTAAGACAAGCAGGTAGTATAATGCAGGGCTCTGCGGCGGTCTCCGACTGATTGTGAGATCCGAAATAATACGCGGGCACGACTTTAGCTCGATCGTGTTAACTTGATGCGTGGTACAGGGATCACTTCCGAGATGTTACTGATCACGTCCGCACGAGGAGATGTTGACTCGACAATGTCCAAAGTGTGAGTGTTTCTTCCGGCACTCGAATCTCTGGCTCGCGCACCTATGAAGCACGGTGCGAGCGAGTACTAATTTCTTCATAATTAGGGCTGCCACCCGCGGGCAGCACGAGTCGGGTGAGTCGCGCGAATATTGACAACTCTAATCGAGCGCGATCCGCCAACGTTCCGCGCGAGTCACCAAATACGAAATTAAAATTACCGACGGTAACGCTTCAAATTACTTTTATCGACTAATATTTAACGCAAACAACAAACGATTAACTTATTAGCAACTAATATATACAAGTGAACTCCAAACAATGGACATATTTTATATAATATTATATGATTATATATGTTTAGATATGTTTTTATATAAAGATTTTTTTACTGGGAGATTCAACATTTTTGCGGTAACTATAAATAAAAACAGTGAGATATTTCTAAAACTTTTTTTGTATGTAAAACATACATCATTGATATTGTATTTTAAGTTTCAAAACTTTTTGCCAAAATTTTTTATTTTTTAATTGTTTAACAATACTAATTATTTAAATGACAAAAAACCATACTCAAACTGTTAACGGTAATCCTTTTTAACATGTAAAAAATTTTGAGTTGTTTCAATGTCTTTATTTTAGTAATTTTTTATTGGAAGCTAACTTTTGGCAGGGATTGTATAGCCAGAACGTCCTTAATAAAATGGAAATTTAAATCTAAAAAAAAAGAGAACTTTGAAGCTTGAAATCTCTGTTATTCAAGCGATTCAAAATTTCATGGCAGCGTCAATACAGGCGCTTGCTGTATTGACCAACGTTAGCACGGGGTTGGATTGTCCTTTGTTTGTCAGCCGGTAGTAAGACGTCTCATTTTATAGCAACGTGCAATAAAACATTTGGAACCATACTAGAACTTACATTTAATCACACACATTATGTAATACTGGAAACTTTATATAATTTTGTAGATAAAGCAATTTTGTTATTATCCTTGCTTTTATTATATAAATTTAGAGTTGATTGTCAACATTTTACTCGATAACGGCTATACACACAATATGTTACGGTATACTACATATATACATACATACATACACGTACATACATACATTCATACGTTATACTACATACATACAACACATACGTTATACTATTACATTTCATACACTAGACACCACAGACGCGCGCTTCGCGCGCGCTATTTAGCTTTAACATTATGCTATTACTATTACACTATTAACTCCTTGATACACACAATTGTCAAAATATATGACAGCTACAAATGAAGTAAACGCAACGAGAGAACCAATCGGCATCGCGGAAAAGCGGCAACAATAAACTTCGATAGATTTGAGTATCGACTTTACATGTCTTTTTTAGGTATATGCCGAGTATTGACTTTGCACGCCTTTTTTTAGAGAGGGATGATACAATACATACGTTATAAAAGTATTCGGTAATGTCCCCACGATAACGTATCGGTCGAATCGGGTATAATGTAACGCTTGTCGCCGTACGGACTCAGAGCGATTTTCGTCTCGCGGATAGTGTACACCTCGCGCAACTCTGATCTTATACAAGATTGACGTCGAGTCATTTCGATCTCATCGTTCAGACACCTCGTGTAATCGTCGAACGTTATAGTACGCGCTACGACGTTGCTCTTGACACTTTTCGCTTTTTTACAGTCTTTTTCACCATCCACCCTCAACGCATACATCTTCGCCCTGAGTCCGACCAATTCGGTCATGATCGCGCCATTAATCTCGTCCTTCATCAAGCCCGGCACCTTCTTGTTCGCGAGCAGTATACTGTACGCGTTGTCGGTCGCGTAATCGCTCGTGTCGAATCTAGCGATATCGCGTTTCACGTTCTCATACACGTCGTCACACTCTACATATATCAGATATATCAGACTGTGATATATCAGACTGCCCGTATTGGTGTACATAAGTCTACACATGTTGCGATACAGGCGAGACATATACTCGTGATGAAATTCGTACAAACAGACTTTCGACACGTCGAGGATGCACATGTCGACGTAAATAGGTTTGTCAAATTTTACCTCGAGTTTGCGTAGTTCAACCCCAGATAGCACAAGACGTCCTCAGGATCGTCCTGAATATGTCCAGGATATCCTGGGATATTTTCAGGACATTTAGTTGCTTTCCAGATAGTCAATAACATCCTCGGAAAATCCGAAGGACATCCAGGACATATATTGTCGTAAATATTTTATATAAATATTTTATTTCATTTCATTAATTGTAAAATACTTAAAGTATATAATTTCAGAATGTTAAGTACCGTAATAAATTATAAATTTTTCACAAATGTCCACTAGATTTAAATAATCCTAAAATCCATAAAAAATCCTAAAATCATCTTACGCATGTCTAGGATATCTTGAGGAGTATCGCAGGATATCCTATAAAACTCCTCAGAACATCCTGGACACATTTTGGATGATTTTAGGATATCTTTTACGTATTTGGAATGAGTGAAAATAGCAATAACTGAATGTAGAGGAACAAAAATATCTAGAGCTATACATATATTAGCTCTTTATTCAGTGTATTGAATTTTCTCCCTACAACAATGACATAATTAAAACAAAGCTTCCTCTATGAGGAAGCAAAATTGTCATTTTTGAATTGTTTGCAAAAAAAGGGTGATATATATAATTATATATTATGTTCTTCTTTATCACTCACTCAGACAATATTTTCTTAAATATTTGAAATATATTTTTTAAATATTAATTTAAATCTACATATTTATTGTTTTATAATATCGTTCCAAAATATTTAAAAATATTTTAAATTTATTATTGGTTCTATAATCTTTTTTCAAATATTTTTGAAATATTATGAAATATTCTTAATTAAGAAAGATGCATGGTAAGGCATTTTTCCTGGATGTCCTTCGGATTTCCAGAGGATGTCATGGTGCTAGTTTGGAACGACGCCACTAGGCGGCGCATAATGGTAAGACTAACTCGTAAGAAGATTTCAGTTGAGGGCTAATATAAGCAGGTCTCCGGCGAAGCAAAATCATGACATTCGCAAGATGTGTATATTTTTGAAAAATCAAGATGTATATTTTTCAGATATTAAAAAAATCTTCCAAACATAAAACAATTATTGCTGATTGGGTTAATAGCTCGATTTCACTTTTAGAATCTTTCCTTTCAGACGCCTAAAAAATGTCCATAACGTATCCCATAAAAGTCCTCAGGACGTCCGATAGGATATTCTCGGGATGTCATGAGGATCTTTCCCTTTAGACGCCTAAATAATGTCCATAACGTATCTCATAGAAGTCCTCAGGACGTCTGACAGGATATCCTTAGGATGTCATGAGGACTAGTGTATTCGGGGATCATTTGCTATTCCTCAGGACATCCAAAGTATATCCCGGGATTTAATTGGGATATCCCCAAGATATATATATATATATCCCGGTTGTCCGTCCTGGATGTCCTTTGGATGTCCTTTGGATCAGGTTTTCCGAAAAAACGCTTCTGCTGTGAAAATTTGGTTTCGCGATCATTGCCTCCGCGCCGTATCTACCGTCCTACTTTGTTAATAATTTTACATCAACTTGATTTCGAACGTTCTCCATAGTTTTACCGAATACCGCGTTGTTCATCAAGTTGTACAAATTTTTCTCGAAATCGTTCTTGGCCAGTGTTCTAAATTTCGTATTGAGTTCGATGTAATCGCGGAGCCATGGAGATTGAGCGAATTGTAATACGCGATGTATCTTTGACGTCTGTTGTCAGTCGTTTTGAGACAAACAGAAACAATTTTCATTTCCCGTTTTCGTGGAAATTTTAAGAGCCCTTGAAGTACGACAGTTTTGTACTTATTCCCAAAGATATGGCAAAAGTTTATAACCTTGTCTTGCTTAGTTTATCAGTTTGAGGTTGGTTATCTGGAAAATCTTTGTTTTTACGATTTTGCACGTAAATGTATCTGGATCATATCTCTCTGGTCGATCGACAACTGTCGTCTAAAAACATGTATTAACAATTGTTATGTTTTCTCGAAAGAAATCGTGGAGACCACGATTTCTGGGATGTAACCAAGTCTAAATGCCCACTTTTTCTTCAATTCTTGATAAATTGATAAGAAAAAATCAAAATCTAAATCTAAAAAAAAGGTTTTATAGAAAAAACTTCAGGCTTTAACATGAAAAAGCAAAAATTTTTTCGGTCTTTTTGAGCGTGACTCCCATAAAATGACAAGAAAGTTTCCCATTTCGTTGAGCTCGTCGTCTTTACGTTAAAATTACCATAATTAAAAAAGTAAAAAACAACTGTGACCCCTTTCGAGAGTAGAGATTTCACGCTTCACAACTTTTCTTTTATATTTGGATTTGTATTTTATTAAACAAAATTACAGCTGTTTAAAATTTGCTTATTTTGTAAACAATTTTTCTTGATCTTTTAATTATTTGGTGGAATGTATTATAGATGCGTTATTTACAATAAGAAAGAGGATTAGAAAAAAAACAAGGGAGAGAAAGAGAAAAGGAAGTAAGAAAGAGGGAGTAAAGAAGAGAGAAAAGAGGAAGGAGAGGAAGGGAGGAGGGTGGGAGGGAGAGAGGGAGAGAGGGAGGGAGGGAGAGAGGGAGAGAGGGAGAGAGGGAGAAAGTTAGTTTGAGATCACTCTCTTCCAGTTCATTATCAACCGGTCTAAACTCCATGGCAGCCGTGGTGCTTGAGGATTTTGTTAAGCCCTTTATGAAGACTCCTTTTACGCGTAAAGGTGCCGACGTCTTTATGAAGCTGACGGTTGTCATTTTAGGAACAATCTGTGTTGCTCTCGTTTTCGTCGTTGAGCAAGCAGGCACTCATATGTTACAGGTAAACATGAAGACGTTCCTCGACAATACAAACTTTACAATACTTTTCATATTTGAATGAATGTTATAGTTGTCCATAAGTCTAGGCGCTATCACTCATGGACCATCCTTTGGCATTTTCAACATGGGATTGTTATTACCATGGATTAATGCCAAGGCACGTGTTAAAAATAAACTTATTTTATTTTAATAAAAATTATATTTAAATTTGTTGATGAAAATAAATAATATATTAATTAAATTCAACAGGGTGCTCTAGTCGGAGGAATTGCAGGTTTGAGTTTCATGGGTTGGCTTGGTCTTTCTGCCGAAGCAGCTATTACCAGTGGAAAGATTAAGTTTGTGTTATAAATTTATTAACATTAATAAGCAATAATCAATCTTGCATGATTTTTTGTTCCTTTTAAAGTACGATTACAAATAACATCAATATTTTTACAGATTTGATATGAAACCCGTTACCACAGAGGGATGCACTTATTCATTCCCACAAGTAGAAAATTTATTGATATCTGTACCACCAGATTCAATTTTAGACAACGAGTAAGTTAAATAATGTTAATTTTAATTATGCATAGAATAACTGCTAATAATTATTAGTTATTAAATTATTAATATTTGTTTGTCATTAAAATTAGCGCATGTCGCCCCTGATTCATGAGTAACTTAAATCTCTCATTCGATAAACTCAAATTATTTTCATTTAAAATCATAAAAAAATTATTGCGCAGATGCAATTTTGCCAGAAGAAAAACCTATTTTTTTCTAGCATAGAAAATTGCATTGTGCAAATTTTGGGTTATCTTGTATGTATGTATGTATGTATGTATCTCCTTATTGCTTGTTCCCGCAGGGTTTGCAAGGCGTTTTTAAGGAACGGTCCCAAACCTTTACACCAACTTCTCGCTTATCCACATATATAAAATTTTACACAATATAATTGGCGTTTTTCGGGAATGTACCCAACCCTTTACAAAACCTACCCCTTCCTAGTCCGATCTGACCATTACGGCCCTTTAAACTCTTTTTCTTCCCTCCCCTCCACGCCCTCTACCCTGATCTCATCCCCCATTCCTCCCTCTCCTTGCTCCGTCTCTCTGGCGTCATCCTCTTCTTTCTCGCGTGACAGACCTTCTCTCTCGCAACAGATTTACACAAACTTTCACATTCTCTTACTGGTGTTTTTCAGGGACGTACCCAACCCTTTACAAAACATACACCTTCCTAACCCAACCTGACCATTGTGGCCCTATACACACTACATTACCTCCCTCCCTTCCACGCATCAAATTCCCCACCCTCTCATTTCCCTCCTTTCCGCCTTACTTCCGTCCGCCACTTCTCCCCCCGACAGGCTCACTGCATCTTAGCTGGGCTCTCTTCTTTTCATCCGTCTCTCATGTTGCCTCCTTCGCTTCCTGTCCAGCTCCTCTCCGCATCCTGCCATCTCCTTGTCCTGCTCCCCTTCTGCACACAAAACTTTGTCAACCTCTCCTTACAACCAACCATCTCAACCTCCTCCTTACTCCCTCTCTTTAAAAAAACCCCCTCTTATTTTACCTAAACAAACCACCAGACCAGCTTTCTCCAGTGATACCCCTTTTGTCTTTAACCACCGCCTCGACGTCCCGACGTGCCACCCTGCTCAGCATCTGATCCCCTGCGCCATCTCGGTCCTCCTCCACTCACCGGGTTATCTTGTACAGTTACGTATTTTTAGTGATTGATAGATAGGAATATCCAATACTGCACAATTGTAGCTGGATAATGCGTTTAATGAGTAAACCAAAGATTTAAAAACAATTAATACAAGAACTTTCTCTAGCACTATATGTCATTTCTTCTTATCTTGTTTTTCTTTCTTTTCTTTCTTTCATCTTGTTTTTCTTTTTTATGATATTGATTTTTTCTTTTTTGCGAGAATTTATTTATGCATGATTTATTCACTGTTACTATCAATAATTTATTATCGCATAATCTTTTTTAGGGCTATCGTTGTTAAATGTGGTGTAAAGTATAAAGTTGGATGTCTTCTTCCCAAAAATACTATAATTCTCAGTGACCTTGTGAACCTGGCACCTGACTTTCGAAAAGTTAATTTTTTATGGAAAACGTTAGCATTTTGTTTGTAGTTGTTTGTAGTAACAAAAATTTCGTTTGTAGTTTAATATATAAAAAATTATAAAAATTAAAAAAATTACTTGCACCCTACTTTGAGATATCTCAAATCCGTTTGCGCCATCTTCTTTAGAATCGTTTGTAGTTGTTTGTAGTGCTTTTCGTTTCGTTTGTAGTTGAATCGTTTAAAAAAGTTACAATTTAAAAAAATAAATAAAACCCAGCTAACTTTGTCATTTGTCGAGATATTTCAAATCTGCTTGCGCCATCTTCTTCAGAATCATTTGTAGTTGTTTGTAGTGCTTATCTTTTCGTTTGTAGTTGCACCGTTCAAAAGTTATTATATTTTTGCAATATACAAGAAGTGTAACTTTGCCAATTTTGGAAATATTTTAAAACTGATTCCGCGACTCGATGTAGAATCGTTTGTAGTTGTTTGTAATGGTTTTCGTTTCGTTTCGTTTAAAATATCTCCAAAATTGGCAAAGTTACACTTCTTGCTTATTGCAAAAATATCATAACTTTAGAACGGTGCAAATACAAACAAAAAAAGCACTACAAACTACTACAAACGATTCTGAAGAAGATGGCGCAAGCGGATTTGAGATATTTCCAAAATTGGCAGTTACACTTTTTGTTTATTGCAAAAATATAATAACTTTTGAATGGTGCAACTACAAACAAAAAGAAAATTATTACAAACAACTACAAATGATTCTGAAAAAGATGGCGCAAGCGGATTTGAGATATCTCCAAAATTGGCATAGTTACTCTTTTTGTTTATTGCAAAAATATAATAACTTTAGAACGGTGCAACCACAAACGAAAAGAAAAGCGCTACAAACAACTACAAACGATTCTGAAGAAGATGGCGCAAGCGAATTTGAGATATCTCCAAAATTGGCAAAGTTACACTTTTTGTTTATTGCAAATATATAATAACTTTTGAACGGTGCAACTACAAACGAAAAGAATAGCACTACAAAGAACTACAAACGATTCTGAAGAAGATGGCGCAAGTGGATTTGAGATATCTCCAAAATTGGCAAAATTACACTTTTGTTTTATTGCAAATATATAATAACTTTTGAACGGTGCAACTACAAACGAAAAGAATAGCACTACAAAGAACTACAAACGATTCTGAAGAAGATGGCGCAAGTGGATTTGAGATATCTCAAAGTGGGGTGCAAGTAATTTTTAAATTTTTAATGTATTAAACTACAAACGAAATTTTTGTTACTACAAACAACTACAAACAAAATGCTAACGTTTTTCCGTAAAAAAATTAATTTTTCGAAAGTCGGGTACCAGGTTCACATAGGTCCAATCCAAGTAGCTTTAATTCTCCTTAACAAAATTATAATATTACAAAGAATCATTTTAATTACAAAGAATTTAAGAGGTAACAGTACAAAATACAAATATTTAATTAAAATAAAATAAATAAATTTTTCTTGTAAAAAAACTTGGCGCTGCTAGACCTCTGCTAGAAATTTAATAAAGTACTCAAATTTTTGAATAAAAACAATAAAAATAATTTAGCGACGAATGCGACGGGAATAAAAAAATAGCGCCAAGTTTTTTTACAAGAAAAACTTATTTATCTTATTTTGTCAGCAGAATAAAACAAAATTAATAGTATTTGTTTAATAAATTAAAATAAGAATACGTTTTTTTTATTAAATAGATGTTCAAAGTAACGACCTTCTTCAATACATTTAGTGATTCTGGCACAAAAACATTCTCGA
Source organism: Temnothorax longispinosus (assembly GCF_030848805.1). Taxonomy (NCBI): domain Eukaryota; kingdom Metazoa; phylum Arthropoda; class Insecta; order Hymenoptera; family Formicidae; genus Temnothorax; species Temnothorax longispinosus. The sequence continues at coordinate 11,113,662 of NC_092364.1, forward strand.
ACCTTTTGCAGCATCTGTGGTGTAACTTGGGCACAAGCTCGAAAAATCTTATCTTTTATATTATTTCGTGTGGTAGGTTTAGTAACCATGACGTGTTCTTTAAGGAATCCTCATAAAAAAAATCAAGAGGTGTCACACACACACACGCACACACACACACACAACACACCACACACACACACACACACACACACACGCGCGCACGCACGCACGCACGCACGCACGCACGCACGCACGCCGCACGCACGCGCGCCCACGCCCACCCGCGCCGCCGCGCCCACGCCCACGCCCACGCCCACGCCCACGCCCACGCCACGCCACGCCACGCACACGCACACCATTGGCTAATGCCGGCGGTACTGTTACTTTCAAACTCCACAAAAAATACTTAATAAAAAAATGTTATGTTATAGTGTTTTGAAAAGCTCTCGAGGTAAGCTACGTGAATATGTAATAAAAAATGGGGTTTCCTTTTAAAAAATTCAAGATAATTTTTACTGGACCTTGACAACACTCTTCAAGGTTATACTGACATTGCTATGTAATGCGTTACTTGAAACCCTACAACTTTTGTACAAAACATGTTTTTCTACAAACAGTATTTTGGGAGATAAACATCTGTAACGCTTTATTTTGTTCACCTGTATATTTACCACCCTGTATATTTACCAAAATTTATTCTGTTGTTATTGCTAATTTTGTGAATAATTAATATTTTCTGACACCATGGTATAAAATCAACGTCTATCATAATAATGGATAATAAAAATGGACTCAATTCAACTAATTAGCATAATTGCCTACAATACAAATTGCGCTATAGATCACTTTCTCGTTCTCTTCAACTTTTACAATTTACAAGGCAGCATAATGATAACATCATATCGCGCCAAATTTTGGATCTGATTACATATAATCATATTAAATTACATGTTATTTAGATCTTTTTATATCTAATAATGTACCTATATATTTTTACATCTGATCATATTATACCTATTTTTTTCTAGGGAGAGTATAACAGAAAAGTCGGAACACTACTGGATTATCTCGGAAATATGACGTTTTTGGAAGAAATGTTTTATATAAAAGTTGTATAGGGTACCAAGTTATCCATCATGTGGTGATACCTTAGAAAAGTCACATCAAGGTCACATTGAGTGATTTTTAATTGGGGACTCCTATTTCTAATGCCATATTCTCGTAGCTCTTGTCGAGACGTTTTCAAAACACGAAGATAAAGCTCTCTTTTGTTAAGAATTTCATATTAATTTTTTGTTAAGAATTTCATATTTCATATCTTCCATATCTAAAAAAAGCATGTAAAGTCGATACTCGAATCTGTCGAAGTTTATTGTTGTCGCTTTTCCGCGATGCCGATTGGTACTCTCGCTGCGCTTACTTTATGAGGAGCTGTCATCGTATATTTTGACAGTTGTGTGTATCAAAGAGTTAATAGTGTAATAGTAATAGTAGGGGAAGGTGCTGTACCTTGGGTGCAGCTGTACGTTGGAACACTCTGTCATAATCGAACAGTGTTAGCATCTGGCGATAGTTTATGGTACTAATTGTTGAGTTATTTGATGATGTTTTTAAATTTGTAATTTTGTGTCGTTGCGATTATTTACACGTAAGTTATATCAACTTTTGTATTTTATGACGCGTGAAGTAAATTTATTGAGATTTGTACTGTGATTTTTGTAATTTTTTATAATAAAGATATAGTTATCAGCCAAGGCTAGTAAGAATGTGTCAAATATGTAGAATAATGTAGTAATAGTTATTTGTGTAACTAATGCGGGAAGTTGAGAATTGGACACGGGTGCGGAGTAGACCCCGCACGCGTGTCCAATTCTCAACCCGCACGTGTTACACACCCTATTTTATATTACAAAGTGCATGTTAACCGCACTGTTTCGACTCGTGTGTGGAATTGGCCATCCGTCGCACAGATGACGCGCGCGCAATAATGGGCCACTTTTCACGCACTTTGTAATATAAAATAGGGTGTGTAACACGTGCGGGTTGAGAATTGGACACGCGTGCGGGTGATCGCACTCGCCTTCGGCTCGTGCGTCCACTCCGCACCCGTGTCCAATTCTCAACTTCCCGCACTTGCTACACAAATAACTATATAACCCCATTTATAACCTACAAGCTGTTAACTAATTCTTTATTAGAAATTTATTTCTATGTATCTTGGAACATGACGGTTGATGTACCTTGGAACGCTATTTCAAAAGTATATTAGCTAATTGTTATCTTTATATAACTTTTAGTTATTTGTTTAACTACAATTTTTTCCATTTTGCTTCCTCATAGAGGAAGCTTTGTTTTCGTAAAAAAAATTTTTTTTGAGTTGCTTTTGCCAATGTGTTCAGAATGTTCTAAAACGTCGAAAAATCGCTATTTTAAAAAATGTCGGTATGTGTGTATGTATGTGTGTATGTGTGTATGTGTGTATGTATGTGCCAAAGTTACCGAAATTTCTATAACTCCAGAACTAATCAACCAAATCCTAACGAATTATATATGAAATAGGGGTAGAAAAAAACTGAAGAATATATAGAATTAATAAAAATTGCTAATAATCAAGAGGTTCTTTTTTAATAAAATTTTGAATTTTTGCAGAAATGTTTGTTTATGCTTTAATTTCCGCAAATTTGGAGATATCGATCTATTTCTAATTTTATTATATTTTTCAGTCTTTTCTACCCCTATTTCATATATAATTCGTTAAGATTTGGTTGATTAGTTCTGGAGTTTTTTGCAAGTAGAAACCTTTGCTCACAAAGCTTCCTCTATGAGGAAGCCAAAACAAATAGAGGAAGCTTTGTGAGCAAAGGTTTCTACTTGCACACTTATTTATAGTTACCATGCCACGTAGTAAACGAGGAATAAAAAGGTCAAGGCCGGATGCTGGAGCTTTGATATCTGCTGTAAATGCAGTTTTAGGAAATGACATGACGAAGGGTATCTCACTGAGAGAAGCAACAAAAATATTTAATGTAAAATTAACAACATTACAGCGACATTTCAACAAATTCAAAACATCAGGTGAAGAACAATTTCGATACATATCTAAGGTTGATATCAAAAGAGTTTTTACGTCGGATAAAGAAAATTTATTGAAAGAATACATCAAAATTCGTGCAAAACTCCATTATGGAATTTAGAGAGATAATATCAGAACTTTAGCCTATGAATTTGCAAAAGCAAATCACAAAAAATATCCTGCAAAATGGGGTGAAAAAAATTAAGCTGGAGAGAGTTGGATTTGTTGTTTTATGGAGAGACACAAAGAAGAATTAAGTTTGCGGAAACCAGAAGCAACAAGCCTATCTCGTAGTACGAGTTTTAACAAGCACAATGTGAAGATGTTTTTTGACAATTTGGAAACGGCTAATAAAAATTATGGACCATTTGAAGCAAGAAATATTTACAACTGTGACGAAACGGGACTGACAACGGCCGGTGCAAACTCCGTCTAAAATTGTGGCATCGAAAGGCTTAAAGCAAGTTGGTTCCATGACTTCTGCAGAGCGAGGGATGAATGTTACCGCAATTGCTGCAGTAAATGCAATAGATAATCACATCCCATATTGATATTTCCACGAGTCAATTTCAAAAATTTTATGCTTCAAGGAGTTTCTCCTGGATCTATTGGCAACGCGAATCCAAGTGGCTGGAGCAATGAACAACTGTTGTTCATTCAATTTTTTGATCATTTTGTTAAACATTCTAGTGCATCGCAATCGAATCACGTTCTTCTGATTTTAGAAAATCATATTTCAATTCCTGTTATTGAAAAAGTACGAAATTGTAGTGTCACTCTTCTCACTTTCCCACCGCATACGTCACATAAACTTCAGCCTGGATTTCACGGTATTTGGACCGCTTAAAATTCATTACAATCAGGCTGTATCTCATTGGATGGTGAACAATCCAGGGAAAACATTTGGAATCTATGACATTGCCAGTGTTCTGGGACTAATTTATCCGCACGCTTTCAGTACAAACAACATTGTGAATGATTTTCGTGTCTCAGGCATATGCCCAATAAATATGGAAGTATTTGGAAAAATGAATTTTTGCTATCGTACGTTACAGATCGTCCTCATGAAACAACTACAGAAGGAGTCAATGCTTCGCTTACTTCTCAAGAAATGTCAAGACAAAATAATCCACGTTTACTTCAAGATGAAAATGTTACTGTGGTTACCTTACAAATCGAGCAAACTAAAATTATTACGCCAGAGCAGATCCAGCCATTATCAAAGGCAGAAGTCAGGAAAACATCAAATCGAGGAAGAAAACCAGGATGAACAAAGATCTTAACCGCGACTCCAGATAAAAATAAAGTTGAAGCTATAGAAGCAAAGGAAAAAAAGACAAATATAGAAGAGTTGAGTAAAAAAAAAGAAAATTAACTGCAAGGAAATTAAGTTTAAAAGATAATTTAGACAGTGAAGAATTAGACAACCCTGATTTTATTGTCCGTTAAAAGCTACTTTTATAATTTATTATTAAGCGTTGATATTATTTTATTATTTTATTTTATTTTTATTTTTGTTTTTTTGCTTTATTTTATTAATAAATATTTTATTAGAGAGAAAAATAAAAGCATAGTTAAGAAAAAGGCGCAAGATTACTTTTTATGAACGGTTGTTTTTATTTCTGACGGTAGATTTATCTCGTTAGATTTGATTGTCATTTTCAATTTAATAATTGACCAAGATGTAACTAAATTTAATAAAATATTATATTTCTTTGAAAAAATTTACTTATTTTTTTAATTAAAATTTTTCATAGGTGTTTTAAAGTACAAAAGGGAGTGTTCCAAGGTACATCAAGCTGCTGTACCTTGGAAACAAAATTTCCAATTATAAAAATTTGTTGTATTCTTTTACTAGATGGTAATAAAAATTTGGGTTTTTTTATACTAAGAGATATATATATACACTGGGCAACAAAATTATCGCAACAAAAATTTTCGTCAAAAATTTGCCCAACTTCAAATAAGCACAACTCCGCGAAAAATTGTCATATCTGAAAGTTTTTTTTTTCATTTTAAAGGGTGAAGTCTGTACTTTAAGGAACCATTGTTCGATTTTGAATTTAGCCTCTCCCCCTCCCGCCGTTCTTCCAAATGTAAGGACGTGTTTTTTCTCCGAAAAATTGCATACTTTGACACATTCTACGGAGTAGAATGAAATTTTTCGTAACTATCATAGCAACCATCGTAAAATATAGACTTTTCCCTGCAAATTAAAAAAAAAAAAATAAGTCCGTACGATTTTTTTTCGCCGAGTTATGGCTTATCAAAGTTACCTATGCAAGTTTTTGATTTCTTTTAAAAATGATGCATTCGTATTTACAAATATTAAAAAATTGAAAAAAAATGAAAAAATTAAAATTAAAAATATTTAAAAATAAAAATTTTTAATTTAAGAAATAATTAAGAAAAAGGGATGCCAAGCGGATTCTAAATTACGATTTTTGAACATAAAAGTGGCTATAACTCGGAAACGGCTCATTTCCGGACCTATGTTTGTATGAACTTTTTTGCTTGTTTTTGGGTCCCGAATCACCTCCCGAAGTGGAGTAGGCGATTTTTCGGACACCTTGTATATATGTACTTTAATAATATATATTTTTCAAAAATTTTTAATTAAAACTGTGGCGTGGAAAAATCAAAAACTTAAAAGTGTTCCGAGGTACAGCACCTTCCCCTATAATGTTAAAGCTAAATAGCGCGCGTGAAGCGCGCGTCTGTGATGTCTAGTTTATTAAAAATATCATGATAAAATTTAAAATATCTCAGGAAATTCTTAACGAAAGAGAGCTTTAGCATATTAGTGTATTTTGAAAACGCCTCGACAAGGGCTACAAGAATATGTCATGAAAAATAGGTCTCCGTTTAAAGAACTCAATATGACCTTGATGTGACTTTCCCAAAATCGTTCAAGGTCAAACCAATCTCACCACATAATAGGTAACTTGGTACACTACAACTTTTGTAAACATTTTTTCCGAAAACGTCATCTTTCCGAGATAATTCAGTGTCCCGACCTTTTTGCTATATACCCTGTATAACCAGTAACTAATTTTTATTAATTAAATTAAAAAATGTAAAGTCTTTAATAATTTTTATTCGAGTTGGGGTAATTATTTATGCGAAGCTACAAATAACTTCAATAAAAAATTGTAATGTAATCTATTAAATAATAAGCGGTATTATTTGACCAAACTGACGCTTTACATTAATTCAATCCTCGACGTTTCGACAATCGTTTTGTGTCCTTATCCAGAGTACTAAACCTACGAAGTCATGTTACATAATAATATATCGCAACGAGGAACAAAGGGCATAGGAACGGAAAATATATACCTATCTCATATTAGTCGCACGTGAATTTCTTGCAGTTTATCACTTTGTCAGATTTCAATGTTGTCTAATTATTAAAATGAAGGAGTCTCGATCTTGAATTAACAATGCGATGTAGCACAGGGTTAAGAGGTAACGGGAACGGAGACATGTGAGAGCAGTCATTCCGAGTCAGAGGACGGCATCGAATTACTTAAAAATACAGAGTACAAGAGTGGGTCGCAGAAGAAAAAGGATTGAATTAATGTAAAGCGTCAGTTTGTCAAATAATACCGCTTATTAAATTTCACTGACGAAGAAAAGAAGTTTTTAATCTATTAAATAATAATCAATTTGAGAATATTTTTTACTTCTGTTTATCCATATAAAGATGTGTTATATACAAGTATAAGCAAGAAGGAAGCGTCAGAAGATCACCACTAGCCCATTCAATCAAGTAATGTTTCCTGAATGTTGAAATGTTGAAACAACGTTTACAAGACATTGCAATTCAGCGGACATTAGACGTTTGCGCAATGTCTTTTCAACGTTGAATCTACATTTCGCAATGTTGATGTTATATTGCAAATGTTGCGATGCAATGCTTTTAAGATGTTGATTCAACATTTGTGTGCTATATGGGCCTGTATATGTATATAGTGTGTCTCTCTCTGATAATACATGTAATCCACGGTAAATGTTTACAATTAGGGCCTGGTCTCCGATGACCTTGACCTTGACATATGTTGTCAAGGTCACCCTCCTGAGTGACCTTCAGAAGGTTTTAGTTGGGGGTCGCTTCTTATTAAAAAGTTATTAACAAAAAAAGTTTGGAAAATATAGCAGCTATTTTGAGTATTGAAAGGCATAAATGACTAATATATATGTCGAAACAGTTCACGCATACGCTTTCCACGCGAACCGAGGTTCACGCACACCCCCCCGTGCTTTCGGGGGAGGTGCGGTAGCCCCGAAATAGTTCACGCATACACTTTCCACGCGAACCGAGGTTTACGCACACCCCCCCCCTGCTTTCGGGCGGCCCGAAAGCAGGGGGGTGTGCGTGAACCTCGGTTCGCGTGGAAAGTGTATGCGTGAACTATTTCGGTGCTACCGCACCTCCCCCGAAAGCACGGGGGGGTGTGCGTGACCTCGGTTCGCGTGGAAAGTGTATGCGTGAACTATTTCGGGGCTACCGCACCTCCCCCGAAAGCACGGGGGGGTGTGCGTGACCTCGGTTCGCGTGGAAAGTGTATGCGTGAACTATTTCGGGGCTACCGCACCTCCCCCGAAAGCACGGGGGGGTGTGCGTGACCTCGGTTCGCGTAGAAAGTGTATGCGTGAATTATTTCGGGGCTACCGCACCTCCCCCGAAAGCACGGGGGGGGGGGGTGTGCGTGAACCTCGGTTCGCGTGAAAAGTGTATGCGCGAACTATTTCGGGGCTACCGCACCTCCCCCGAAAGCACGGGGGGGGTGTGCGTGACCATGGTTCGCGTGGAAAGTGTATGCGTGAATTATTTCGGGGCTACCGCACCTCCTCCGAAAGCACGGGGGGGTGTACGTGAACCTCGGTTCGCGTGGAAAGCGTATGCGTGAACTGTTTCGACATATATATTAGTCATTTATGCCTTTCAATACTCAAAATAGCTGTTATATTTTCCAAACTTTTTTTGTTAATAACTTTTTAACGAATAGCGACCCCCAACTAAAACCTTCTGAAGGTCACTCAGGAGGGTGACCTTGACAACATATGTCAAGGTCAAGGTCATCGGAGACCAGGCCCTAATTGTAAACATTTACCTAATCCACTGCTCGTGGATGAGTAGAGCGGGTTAAACTGAATAGAAAAGTCTTGTACTGTTTTGCAAGTTTCTCAATAATTAATGAGATATTAATTAATAAAAATACGCAAATAAAGGTACATCCGCGCGTCAGAAGTAAGAAATGGCACGCAAGAATTCTCAGCGTGTCATTTTTTGCCTCAAGTCGTGGCGAGAAAGAGACAGCCCAGCGTTCCATGCTGATTGCAATTGCTGTACTCGCGGCGATGCATTGAGAGTGCATGCGCTTAGCAATCACCAATACGTAACGTTAAGCTGTCTTTTGCTGAATCGCACTGATTTGCGGATATTTTTTAGACAAATTTTTAAATCAAACTACAGAATGTTGAAAGTATGTAATTTTAAGGAACAAAACAAATTACCCAGATAGACAGACGTGTTGAACATAGCATGTAAACATTTTACGCATACTTTGTGCTGCTAGTGTAACAACATAAAATTACAAATAAGTGAAATAAACGTGTACTTATTATAATGTCATATTGTTATTATATATTTTTATTTCATGATATAGCAATATGTTTCTACTTTGTTACAAACGGACAACTGCAATTATATATAAAATGTTTCAAGTATAAAATTATATTTTAATTGTATTATTTGTGGAAGCAATAATTAAAGCAAGCTATTTGACAAATATTAATTTAGTATTATTCTATTGTAATCTATTTATAAGGTAGTTGCGTCTTTATGCTATTTTAAATTTGCATATTGTTATTTAGAAACATAGTATTTTATTACCATAAAATATTGCATATTACAATTCAGTATATATGTATAGCTAAATATTAGAACTAAATTTTTGTATAGGGGAGAGTGGTCCCCCATACCGACCGGCCAAATGGTAAAGGCCATAAAGTTGTTGAAAATAACTTTTTTGACGGGTTTAAAGTTTTACTGTCTAGAGTGATCATTTCTCTAAACTTTCCGCCGGTTGGTAAGGTTTATGGGTGTTGTTCTGAGAGATACAGAGAACAAAGGCAAAAGTCTACGTTTTCGACAAGCTCAAAAAAGGTGGTCCGAAACCGACCTCCACATGGTCCGCAACCGACCCCCTATTTTTTTTAGTGAATCGCAAGAAGAAGTAAAATTTCGAGTTCTTATTGTAATTTGTAACTAAAACACGATGATTTGGAATTAATTGAAATGTTTGTTACTTTATTCAAATACATTTTGATGCTTTTTTAGGAAACAAAAATGAATTAATGAGTTAATGAATTATTCAAGGGCTGTGGCTTAATTTGTTTTTTTTTGTTTTCTTCTATTGTTTTTGCTTTTTATTTTGCCGTTTTTCTTTTGCATTTTGTTTTCTTTTTTTCTCTTCCTGTCTCTGCCGCTTTTTTTCTTTTTGTTGCTTTTTTTGTTTTTCTTTTTCTTTCTGCTTTTGTTCCTGTTTTTCTTTTTGTTGTCGTTTATCTCCTTTCATTTTTTCCAATGCACTTCGTGTATTTTTTTCTTCGGCAATTTGTTTTATCTCAGCGTCGGATGTCAAAATCGCTGTTCAGCCTGGCTTTCGACCTTACGGGGTTTTTCTTTTAAATGTTCGTCCCATTTCTAGAATAAACATGTGTGATTATCGTCAGAAGTCATTCTTAATAACATTTTGCCCCTTAAAAACACTCTATAAACAATTACGATTCTAAAAAATGGGGGTCGCTTTCGGACCACCACTTGGCGGTCGGTTTCGGACCACTCCGACATTTTTCACATAACGGCTCGTCGTTCACTGATGGCAACAGAGGCAATCTAATTTTAGTAGCGTGCGTTGAAACCGAGTAGCCCGTTTACCTATGGGCTTTTGGGGCTGGAGCCCTAGGGCGCCCAAGCGCCAGGGGCGCCATAGCTTTAAAAAATAAAAAATAAAAATTTTTTTAAAATTTCTGTATTCTAAAAAATGTACGTTTCAATCCTTTTTTTGGATCATTCTCAGCAAATTGTGAATCGGATCAAGTAATGATGTATATTTTTGTATGTAGTTTTTGTAATTTGCTTTGAGGATGATCTAAAGAAAGCATTGAAACGTACATTTTTTAGAATAAAGAAATTTAAAGAAAAACAAACAAGTTTTTTTACGCCTTATTTTCGCGCCTGGCTCTTACTCGCCCTTTTTCCTGAATCTTTAGTTTGACTCGCGGCTTTTGTTTAATATTTTTCTAGCAAAAGAGCGGAAAAACAATGAACGAGCGGAACATTCAATTGTTTCTGTGTCGCAGTCTGCCTGAGTCTGCCACGATAAACCACAGCTAGCGCAGCTTTTAGGTAAACGTGTTGGGTCTTGATCATGATTACTTTAGATTTTTTATATTTTTCTGTTGCGTTTAACTAACATTTGGTATACCTCAAAGTAATTTTAATCGATAACTAATACGAAATGTTTAACAAAAAGTTGAGTGGTAGTGCAAGAAGAAAATTAAATGCTGAAAAGTCTAAAAAGGAACAAGAAGTGCTTGATAAAGTTCCAAAATTGAAGAATTTCTTTGTGCCAACACAAAAACATGTGTCTGAAACCGAAAATTCAAATAATAATGTTGAAAAGTGAGTTACTCTTTAATTTTTATCGTACAATACTCGTGTTTTTAAATTCTTGAGTAAACAGACGCACGCATTTAGTGGATGTATTGTCTGGCCGTTCTTTTGGATTTATAAAGCGTCCGTATTTATTTTATATTTCTGTTTTATGATATCCAATTAATCTATCTATAGATCAATAGATCGACTTGTTATTTTATGAAATTCACACTATTATACATTGAATCATATGATCAATATATTTTCTGGTAACTCTCGAAAACTGAAATATTTTTTTCATTTTTAATAGCGTGAGTGTGGAGGAATTGACAGGATAAAACGAGATTGAAAACGAATCTAAAGTTTTGAATATTGATATCACGACATCTGATACATTAAAGATATCTGAAGAAATTAAAATCAATGATAATGAAATTGACATTGAAGATCTGGAAACATGGAAGGAAGGCATTCATTACTTATATATTAAAAAATCAGCCAAATCAAGACATAGATGCATTAGATTTTTCAACCTCGCTTATCGTTGGAGCTACTCAAAATAGATATGCAAGAAAAAGTATGTTTTTTCGAAAATTAAAAAATATGGAAGTTCGAAAACGAGATTGGATGATATATTCTCGAACAAGCGGAAAAATATTTTGTATATATTGCAAGCTTTTCGGTGATAAAGAAAATAGCTTCTGCAAAGGATTTAAAGATTGGAAACATGAAGAGAGAATTGCTCAACACGAGATATCTTTCTCTCATAAAAAATCGGCTGGATTTTTCTTGACAAGATCTAAAATTGAAGGGCGTATAGATACAGCTCTCGAAATACAATTGGTCAAAGAAAAAAATTATTGGTGTATTGTGTTAAAAAGAATTTTATCTGTGATAAGATTTTTAGCTTCACGTGGATTGGCTTTCCGTAGTAGTAATGAACAATTTTTTAATTCTCGCAATGGAAATTTTCTTGGAACTTTAGAGCTATTGGCAGAATACGACGATTTTTTAAAGGTCATTGCACAGCATGGAAACAAAAAGAAAGGACACGTTTCATATCTATCGAATACAATCTGCGATGAATTTATATCGAGATCTTAGGAGAACACGTTAGAAAATCTATTGTTCGCGAATTAAAAAATGCGAAATATTTTTCTATAATTGTTGACTCAACGCCAGATATCGAAAATGTTGACCAATTAACTATTGTTATTCGATATGTTTCTGCCAATAGTTGTCCTGTAGAGCGTTTTCTAGTATTTTTATCAAATATTGGACACAAAGGAGAGCAAATGGGTGTCGCAGTTTTGAAAACTTTAGAAGATTTAAATATTGATTTTCAAAACTGCAGAGGTCAATCATACGACAACGCTGCAAAATGTCTGGACGTTATAATGGATTGCAGGCATGGCTTGCAAAGAAAAACAAACTGGTTTTTTATTTTTCTTGCGTGGCGCATTCCTTAAATCTAGTTGGAAACTGCGGAGCTGATTGTTGTCCAGAAGCCACCAGGTTTTTTTTATTTGTGCAAAATATATATGTATTTTTTTCTGGATCACCAGCTAGATGGGAGATTATGAGAAAACACTTATTGACATCGGACTCTAATCTAGTACCAAAAAGACTAACAAGGGGACCTTCAGGCTAACGGATTTTTGTTTTTTTTGTACTTACTGTACTTGAGGGTCATCACCCGGACATCAATTTCCCAAAGTATTAAGGCGCGCTTTTCAGAAAAACTCGAGAAAATCGACTTTGAAGAATTCCGAGCGCGTTATATGTACATAGAATTTTAATTTTAATGTAAAATTTATCAAATCATATTTAATCATGGTTTTCAATAAAAAACTTACATCTTCTTATTTTGAATTGCCACTCGCTTGAAACATCGTACTTTATATTCAAATAATTTTGAAATCGAATACTTATAATAAATTAAAATTTTGGTACAAAAATGAAAACGTCAGGTAGGAAATAAAATACTTTTATATTTTTGAAAATTACAAGAAAATACAGCGCAAAAATGATATTAATAAAAATATTGTTTAATTTTTAATTATTAATTATTAATTTTTAATTATTAAACAATATTTTTATTAATATTATTTTTGCGCTGTATTTTCTCGTAATTTTCAAAAATATAAAAGTATTTTATTTCCTACTTGACGTTTTTCATTTTTGTATCAAAATTTTAATTTATCATAAGTATAAAATATATTGTATACAGTCGTTTTACTGTAAAACGAAAACGACTGTATACAATATGTTTTATACTATATATTTCATATCATATAATTCACTTTTAAAAATTAAACAATATTTTTATTAATATCATTTTTGCGCTGTATTTTCTCGTAATTTTCAAAAATATAAAAGTATTTTATTTCCTACCTGACTTTTTCATTTTTGTACCAAAATTTTAATTTATTATAAGTATTCGATTTCAAAATTACTTGAATATAAAGTACGATGTTTCAAGCGAGTGGCAATTCAAAATAAGAAGATGTAAGTTTTTTATTGAAAACCATGATTAAATATGATTTGATAAATTTTACATTAAAATTATAATTCTGTGTACATATAACGCGCTCGGAATTCTTCAAAGTCGATTTTCTCGAGTTTTTCTGAAAAGCGCGCCTTAATACTTTGGGAAATTGATGTCCGGGTGATGACCCTCAAGTACAGTAAGTACAAAAAAAAACAAAAATCCGTTAGCCTAAAGGTTCCTTGTAAGTGAGACTCGTTGGTCAGCCAGAGCGGACGTTATAAAAGCTTTGTCTCTAGGATATAGTTGTTTTCGAAATGCTTTAGAAGAGCTTAGAATTGACAGCAGTCAAAAGCAAACAACTAGAATAGAAGCACAATTTTTTATTAACTCATTGAATAACCTTGAAATTGCAATTATTTGTGAAATTTGGAATGATATTTTACAAAAATTCAACGCTACAAATAAAAGTTTGCAAAATATTAATATTGATTTGGAAACTGTGGTAAAATTGTATAATTTTTTAAAGGATTATCTCTTAAATCTTAGAACAACGGAATACTTTCTGGATTTTGTAAAAAGAGGCAGAGAAAAATCTGCCTGTGAGGAGTACGATTCTAAAAGTAATCGTAAAAGAAAGCGCCACTTTGATGAAAGTGCAGAAGCTGAGACTGTTTTCGATGCCAGAGATGCAATGAAAATCAAAGTTTATTTTCCAATTTGGGACAACCTTATCCATGCCCTAGAAAAAAGAGTGGCAAGCTATAAATATTATTCGGAAAAGAAAAGACCTTAAACGGGCAATAAGAGCACAAGCGTGTCGTTAAAACGCTAAACTTTATTATCAACAGTCAAAATTAATTTACTATGGAGATCGGTGTGGGTGGCAAATTGAACTTTCTAGAGGTCACCATGTTTCACATAGGTGAGCATTTGCAATTTGACTGGTTCCATAAACCCACTTTTTCCGGAAGATATTTAAATTTCCTTTCTCAACATCCACTCTGTCAGAAAAAGGGCACGGTCATCGGTTTGATCGATCGAGTATTTAAGCTGTCACATCCGAGATTTCATCAAAAAAACATAAGATTTTTTATTCAAATTCTGATAAATAATTGTTATCCGTTGGAATTTATTTTTGGGACGATACATGAGCGCTTGAGATTTTTGCTTAATGATAGACACGTTACTAACGATGAGAACATTGATAATAAAGTTCCATATTTCACGATACCATACGTTCCTGGGTTGTCTGAGAAATATAAAAATTTAAGGGTCTTAATATAAAGCTCTCGTATTTCAGTCTTAATAAATTGAACAGATTTATCAGAGTTCACAAGGATACTCTCCCTGGATTATCGCATAGGAATGTCGTGTATAGAATTAATTGTAATGATTGTGAGGCTTCCTATGTCGGTCAAACAGGGAGACAACTTTTAACGAGAGTTAAAGAACATAACTCGCATATCAGAAGGAGTGGCGCGGGTCATTCAGTCTTAACAGACCACAGATTGCAGTATAACCATGACTTCAATTGGAAAGATGTGGAAATATTAGACCGAGAACCGTCCCTGAGTAAACGCTTAATATCAGAAATGATTTACATAAAAAGGCAAAGAGAAGGTTTAAATTTGCAGACGGATACTGAAGATATACCAGAAACATATATTAGTGCTATCGACGGACTTGTTAAAGTTTAGAATTATTGTTGTTACGTGGACTTGTTTTATATTACGCGTGACCTTTTCCCCCCGCTTCTTTATGCCGTCGATATCTTGTATAAGGCAAGCGTGCCATTCTCTGTGTGAACTCTCTGAGACACACCGATTCCTGCAATTGATTGACGTGGCGTTGCGACTTGACTATCGTCCAGTATGTCAAACCTGTGAGTTACCTTGTTTGATATCTTTTTGTTATCTATTGTGTTGTTCCTGTATGAATATTGAGAGAGGACGGCACTCCGAATTTGTCCACAGGCGTTGCGTCACAATGACAAAGACATTACATCCGTTTGAAAATTTCCTGGCGCTCCAACCAGGAAACTTCTATGCGACGATATTCTGGAACGTGTCGGAGTGCACATCGAACTGACCAGCGATGATTTGTTGTTTACGGCGGTAGAATCTGTATGTATGTTTGCGACGTTAATTTTTATATGTATGATTTACGCTGAGGAGGACCCCAAAGAAGGGTCGAAACGTTCGTTCGTTAATTGACTTCGTTAATTTTGACTGTTGATAATAAAGTTTAGCGTTTTAACGACACGCTTGTGCTCTTATTGCCCGTTTAAGGTCTTTTCTTTTACATTATAGAGCCTTACTTAGTTATTATTATTCGGAAACATTTGGATTTCTAAGTAAGCTACAACTTCATTCTGAATTTGGAAATGATCAACTAAGAGTTTGCGCGAAAAATTTAGTAAAAATGTATAATTGCGATCTAGAGGACGAGTTTATTGAAGAAATCATTCAATTTAGATATTTTATCCAGAATGAAGAATTTCCTTCCGATATTCCACTTCCAGTATCTTATTTAAAATTAATAATACAGGAAAATAAAATTCAAGCCACTTTTTCAAATGTCGAAGTGGCAATAAGAATATATCTTTGCCTAGTCTTAACAAACAGTAGCGGTGAACGATCATTTTCGGCATTGAAGAGAGTAAAAAATGCTTTTAGGTCAACATTAGGTCAAGAAAAGCTAAACAATCTTTCTATTTTAAATATTGAATCGGAGTTTTCAGCTAAAATAAACTTCAATAATATAATGCAAATATTTGCAGAGAAAAAAAGTCGAAAAGTACATTTATAACAAAATGTTCGCAATTTTTATAAACGCAATTTTTATAAACGCGGCGACCGAGGCTATAAGTAATCAAAATAACTTACCTTTCGATTTTTCTGCAAACAAATAAGCACTACTAATTGAAGTACCGTGTAGCTCAGAAATGAATTCCACTGTTGTCAAAACACAATAGGACGCGAAAACCTTACAATAAAATGAGAAGTATAGATAACCTACGACCAAGTTGTCAATATTATAAGAGCGTTCCAGTCCCGCCACTGTCAGTTCGGCCGGCAGCATCATCTGTGAGAAACATGGGGGGGGTTGGTATGGTACGACCGGTCGGTATGGGACCACTCTCTACACAAAATGCTGGCATTATACTGTCATTTTGTTACTTCGATTTTTGAACACTATAAAGATGTGTTATATACAAGTATAAGTAAGAAAGAAGCGTCAGAGTCAGAGGATCATCACTAGCCTTCAATCATCAAAAATCAAACAACGTGAGGCGTGGGTTACTACTCAGATGGATGACCGGCTAAGAGAGAATGGATTTTTTCAGGCAAGCGCGTGGCTGTACGCACATGGCTTGGGAGCGTTTAGTGCTTTGATCATCCTCTGATTGTCCGCAGTCGTTCCCGACAAATTAAGTTAATTATTCACGCAATAGATTACAATTTTTTAATTATATTTATTATTTTAACATAATGTTATTTTAATATTGTTAATATTATTTATTACATAATTTTAGTAGGTTTTTAATCAATCCCTTGGGGTTACAATTTTCATTCACCACTATATATCCTCATTTCTACACTTAACCTTTTTTAGACCAACGATTTAACGTCTCTTCCGAATAGACGAAGCTCAGTTTTCTCCATACGAGAGTCAATTTCTCGCGCGAGGGGCGCAGCTTTCGTAATATTAAAATTCCATGTTTACGTGGTTCAAGTGGACTCTCGAACCTGGTTTCATCAGATTATGAGTCTGGCGCTCTACTACTAGACCACACTGCCCTGCATAATTTTAGTCAACATATGTTATTGCAACTTCTTATTGCTTCAGTAATGTCCACTTAATTGCGCTCTGTTTCTGGCAAAATGAGCAGCATATTGCTGCAATTTTTACAGCATGAGAAGATCTCTTTCATTTGCTGATAACATTCATGTCTTATGAGGACGTATTTTTGAATATCTATGCAGCAACTTCCAATTTTCAAATTTCCTTACTGTACGGACAATATGCCGACATATGTCTATCTGGGTATTTTTTTTAGAGTTATGCAAATAAAAAATGGTCAAAAACGATCGCAAGTATATTAAACTATAAATTTCAAGCTTTAAAATATTTTTTAAATATTTTTCTTGTAATGATTTGTTAGCGACTTTCGAAGATTTAAAAATGGCACAATTTTGAGCGTTTCAAAAGTTTATTTTTTGTTGAATAATATAATAATAATTATTATATTTAATAGGGAGCCATGGGCATTATACCGTCTCAGTTACCTTTGGTATACTATGACTGGTGCCTTAGTGACTATGAGTGTTAGTCTCATCGTAACTCTAATTACTTCCGAAGATGTTGAAAAATTAGATCCGATGCTCGTAGCACCATTTGTAAGAAAATATTTAAAGACTTCAAGAAAAGATGTTGCGTCTGAAGAACTTCATCAAGTCAAGGTTTTATTATTTTTTTATTAAATTAATTTTTTATTTTTTAGTTAAATTCATCTTTCTTGATTAGATAACATCTTATTTTGTTGTAAAAAATTAATAATTTAATTATTAAATTATATATACAAAAGTGGTTTGATAAGTTTGGTGTATGAGATGGTGTTACAACCTATTTAATGACGTGATGGAAAGTTCCACTCTGTTTGACCTAGGCCAAATTTCAACTAGAAGTGACGCGTTATTCACGTTTGGCAATTGTTTGAAGCGAGAGATTTAGCAGTTGCCACAAAAATGAAAAAAGAATAAAAAAACGTTTTTTTTTCTTAAAAAAAATGTTTTTTACCAAACTTATCAAACAACCCTCGTATTGTATTATATATATACCGGGTGTCTCAGACCACCCGTATTACCCAATTTATTCGTAAACGCAACATTTTAGAAAAAAATGTTTCAGACCAAAGTTGTATGGTTTCAAGGGGTACGTAAGATGGTGTCATTAGTTTCACCTTAAATAGTTGCTTGAAGGTCACGTAAAGGTCACCTTCAATTTTTTAAATAGAACTACCTACTTTTTATTGCATATTCTTGTAGCTTATTTCGAGGGCTTTCCAAAACACTATAAGAAAGTATTTTTTCATTAAGAACTTTTGGAATTATAAAGCTTGAAAGTTCTAGTATTTTGACATAAAATACAAAATATCTTGTAAAACATCAAGTTTTCGGTAATGTTACCTTAATACTTTTATGCACAGAATAATGAGACGAATCAATTGATATGAAAAAAAGACATAGTTGCTTTTAAGAAAAAGTATGCAGATGCGTGTTGCAAATTACATATTTTTTCTTAAAGGAACTATGCTTTTTTTATACCAATTGATTCGTCTCATTATTCTGTGCATAAAAGTATTAAGGTAACATTACCGAAAACTTGATGTTTTACAAGATATTTTGTATTTTATGTCAAAATACTAGAACTTTCAAGCTTTATAATTCCAAAAGTTCTTAATAAAAAATACTTTCTTATAGTGTTTTGGAAAGCCCTCGAAATAAGCTACAAGAATATGCAATAAAAAGTAGGTGGTTCTATTTAAAAAATTGAAGGTGACCTTTACGTGACCTTTAAGCAACTATTTAAGCAACTATTTAAGGTAAAACTAATGACACCATCTTATGTACCCCTTGAAACCATACAACTTTGGTCTGGAACATTTTTCTCTAAAATGTTGCGTTTACGAATAAATCGGGTGATACGGGTGGTCTGAGACACCCGGTATATACAGGGTGTCCGAAAAATCGCCTACTCCACTTCGGGAGGTGATTCGGGACCTAAAAACAAGCAAAAAAGTTCATACAAACATAGGTCCGGAAATGGGCCGTTTCCGAGTTATAGCCACTTTTATGTTCAAAAATCGTAATTTAGAATCTGCTTGGCATCCCTCTTTCTTAAGGGGTCATGCCTAGTTAGAAGTGCATGATTTTCGGGGATTTTTATAAGAAAGTCTATTTATTTTTTCTTACAACAAAAAGTTGACATCAAAAGTACATATATTGAACAACATTCAGAATTTTTTTCGTTGAAAAATATTGCAAATTAAGGAAGTTACGGCCACTCCTGATTTTTCAGAGGTATCGTGCGGTGACCACGATAACTCCAAGCCAAATCATCTGAAATAAAAAAACCAAAAAGATTCTGTTAGTATATGAATATATCTTGTTCGTGAACGAAGGATTTTTTGAAAAAATAATTTTTGACAAAATGGCGGCCGTTTTAAGGAAAAACGCAATTATTCGGGCTCTTAATTTTTCGTTTTTCTTCAATAAAAAAAAAGTTTTCATTAAAAAAAGAACCCCCTTCGTTCACGAACAAGATATATTCATATACTAACAGAATCTTTTTGGTTTTTTGATTTCAGATGATTTGGCTTGGAGTTATCGTGGTCACCGCACGACACCTCTGAAAAATCAAAAGTGGCCGTAACTTCCTTAATTTGCAATATTTTCCAACGAAAAAAATTTTGAATGTTGTTCAATATATGTATTTTTGATGTCAACTTTTTGTTGTAAGAAAAAATAAATTGACTTTCTTATAAAAATCCCCGAAAATCATGCACTTCCAACTAGGCATAACCCCTTAATTATTTCTTAAATTAAAAATTTTTATTTTTAAATATTTTTAATTTTTTTAATTTTAATTTTTTTATTTTTTTTTCAATTTTTTAATATTTGTAAATACGATTACATTATTTTTTTTTAAAAAAATCAGTTGTTTTTACGGCTACTTGAAATCAGTTGTTTTCACGCCTATTCAAAATCAGTAAGTAAATCACGGCTTTTCAATAAGTTTTAAATTATTATTTAACAACACCTTACTTTTAGGTTGTATCTAATCTTTCCGTATTCATCAATGGATCGTTTAAGTTTTAATGAATTAGCTGATATTTAAAAATAAAAATTTTTAATTTAAGAAATAATTAAGAAAGAGGGATGTTAAGCGGATTCTAAATTACGATTTTTGAACATAAAAGTGGCTATAACTCGGAAACGGCTCATTTCCGGACCTATGTTTGTATGAACTTTTTTGCTTGTTTTTGGGTCCCGAATCATCTCCCGAAGTGGAGTAGGCGATTTTTCGGACACCCTGTATTTAATTATATATATATAATTAATATATATATATATATATATATATATATATATATATAAGTGTTATATATATATATGTATACATATATGTAAGTATATATTATATATTATAACATCATTTTATACTAAATAATATAGTATTTTATATTACAATATATATTATTTAGGGTTTACTATAATATAAAATTTAATATATTGTTTATATAATTATATTATTCGATTTATTTACAATTAGGTTGCAAAATCAAATGAAAAGGTGGCGTCTTGTACTGTCAATGAGGATGATAAATTATTATCAGAAGAAACTTCGGCATGATGTAATAAATAAGTAGTTATTAATATAAATTTTAGCCTTTAATGCTTGGAATTTGTTAAAAATAGAATAGGATTTTGTAGTTTAATAACACTGATTCGTGTATCAAAGTCAGAGTCATATTGAATTATTAAAAAGAGCTTTGTACAAAGTTTTGTACACAATACCATATATTTTTAATAATATGATGTATATTATATTGTAAAAATTATTATAAGTTATTGTGAATAATATGTTTACTTAAGCACACTACAATAAATAATATAAAAATATATAATATTTTGGTTTTACATTGTATTATCATATATCAACAAGAATGTAAAAAAGTAATTATATTACGTGATTATATTCAGCACTTATTTTTGTAAAAAAATTTAAATTAATAAAAATAAAAACTGATATATTTATAATTTATACGATCTTTTCTTTTTAACGTTTGGGCTAGCTTGTCAATACACTACTGGATTCGAGAGCAGATCCAGAAACAAATCCAGATGTTTAAAGTGAACAAAGACAAATTTATTGCAATTTATAAAGATAAAATTAGCGAGGACTTCCATTTCCAGTTTGTTGAAAAGTTGTGTAGCTAACGGCTGCGACATAGAAAACATTATAATGTGGCGAAACAAAAATGTATGTATATAAAGCGAATGAAGAATGTAAAACATAAACTTATGTAGGGGAGACTGAAGCTAAATGACCCCAGAGGTATGTTGCTCATGTTGCTTTTTTATGTTTATCAGGCACATGGATATAAAATCGCGAAGTGATCGTTGTTTAGGATTAAGGTAAAGTCGTTACGGTGGGGCGCTGTCGCGACAGCGAACGCCCCTGGCGCGAGCACAAAACAGCCCTCGGGCTTGACCCGAATTCGCCCAAGATCACCCGGTTGTCACGCCTGTTGGGCAGTGATGTGACAGGTATTTAGCACGACGAGGTACGAGTTAGAATAGTTCCCGAGAAACAAAAAAAAAACGGTATAATATGTTGTACAATATGAAAGACTTTATTGCGAGCACGTTTACAATGTGTCACGGGCGAGATCAAGGACGGAAGTGAAGAGAGGAGAAAACGTTAGTTACTATTACAACAGAAAAGATACGATAGCGCCCTCAGTTAGCGGTAATTAAAATGAATGTAAAGGTGTCAGCACAGCCTCTAGTGCGGAAGAAACAGCGCCACTTGTAGGTGCAACTCGAAGTTATAGGGCGGTCATTATAAATCTCCCAACACTCCTCCTTAATGACCGCGGTATGTCGTCAAGCTGATAGTCCAATCCTGTTTACGAGTGATCCCAATTTTGATGCTCCCAACGGCTTAGTCAGTCCATCAGCTAGCATCTCAATAGTAGGACAGTATAGTAATTTCACCTGGTTCCGGTGACAAAGCTCCCTAATGAAGTGTTCTTTCGTGTCAATATGTTTCACGCGTCCACTGGCTCTTTCCACTTTTACGAAACTCAAACAGTTTTGGTTGTCTTCGTTGATCGTTGTGGGTTCATCAGGTGGCTCGTCCAAATCCGCAAATAAACGCCGCAACCAGATAGCCTCCTGGCATGTCACAGCCAGGGCGTTGTACTCCGCCTCCATGGAAAATAAAGCCACGCAAGTTTGCCTTTTGCTCATCCATGCGATGGGTCCACCTCCATAGAAGAAAATATATCCTGTGGTTGAACGTCCGCTGATTCGATCTCCACCCCAATCCGAGTCAGAGTACCCCACCCGCTTCCAACCATCTCCAGGTCCAAATCGTAGCTTGTAGTCTTTATATATAACGGATGACTCTTTTTGCTGCCATCCAATCCAGCTTTGTAGATGCGCTGACCTTTCTGCCTAATAATCCGATGCTAACAGCAACATCCGGCCGAGCATTGACTGCCACGTAGAGTAGCGCTCCCACCAGACTTCTATACAGCGTCATGTCCTGCAGCAATTTGCTCTCTCCGTTCGCCACAGTATAGCCTGGATCCATCGGAATCTTTGACGGATTCGAATCGCTCATACCAAATCTGTGAACAATGTTCTCAATATAATTAGTAAGACACATACTATATCGACGATGTCTTCACCGCTGCCAACGGATCGAATAATAGTAGGTTTGCGTCCAAACAAGTTCTCCGTCCAACGAACGTAATGCTTCACTTTACTGGCTGCTTCAGACTTCGCTTTCAGCAAATATACGACTGTAAAACGACTGTAATCGTCGATCATGGTTATGAAATATTTATTACCTTCAAACGTGATAGTTGACATCGGTCCACAGAGATTGGTGTGGATTAATTCCAATGGCTATTTTGTTCTTCGATCTGCCGACTTGGAAAAAGGCATACGAGCAAGCTTGCCCTTGAGGCAACATTCGCAAACGATACGGTTACCACAATCAGTAACGTTAAATCCGCTCGCCAAGTTCTTCGCAGCTATCGCTCGAATCACTTCCGGATCCCGGTGTCCAAATCTCCGATGCCACTGCAGCCGTCAGCTGCGCTCGGAGCAGCCCCGACGGAGCATCGACAGCAGCCGGTGATCACAGATGACGTGATACTCGCCAAGCCTTTGATAAAGGCCAGGAGGGCGCCCAAGAAGCGGGCGGCGAGAAGAGGCCTCGCGGCGATCAGGGAAGAGGGCGGTGAGTCCACCGAGCAGGCAGCGGCCGAAGGCGCGCGAGAAGCGAAGCGCCAGGCAACCCTGTAAATTTTTTTTTTTGAAATAAAAGCATTTAATAGCAATAAGTTTCATTTGCAAATTAGCGTTAATTCCGAGATATACACAGAGACGCCGGTATCTTAATGTTTAGTTCGTAATTCTTAATAACCCCAATGAAAATATTCATTGACATAAGTTTGTGAAGGATATGACATTGAATGTTACAGACGCATGTTCTATAATTTGATTTCCTTTAAAATACAAATTGTGAAATTTATTTTTCTTAAAAGTACAAATTATAAAATTTAATTTTCTTTATAGTACAAGTTATTTAATAATGTTTACTTTTCTTTATAATGCAAATTATAGAACTTATTAACGTAAGTTAATCAATGTATATTACTTTCAAACTAATATGTGATAAATATGTGTCAAATTTATTTTGTATTGAGTCAGTGAAAATCTTTCAATTTAGTATTATAAGATGCTTAGATTCTTAGAAATGAATCGTTTATTAGTTTATCTATTAGTTCTATTACGCGAGTTAATGTTTATTGGGCATAGTCTATATTGGCAAAATTGACAGCGCGAGTGACGCGAAAATGCAACACATCATTTTCCGATATAGAAAATAAGTTTAAGTTCCGTTTCTTTTCCTTTCCGTTTCTTTGTGCGTGCGGTACGTTTACGCATAATGGTAGCAAGTGCAGTACCATTAATACGAGTTAAGATGAAACGCATTTATTTTGGTAATTTCGCGGCAAAAGCAATTTATTCGGTGTACAAAGGTTCATTTTCTTTGGATATAAAACGAGACGGATTACGCGGACTCGAGTGTCGCGAGTGAGTGGCGAACTCGGTTAGGTCAACCGTACTTTAGCTTACGAGTCAATTAGGCTTAAAGGCCGGCCCACACGAAAAGCGGCGGAACAAACCCTACGCGGCGCGCAAAGTCGCGGACAATATAGGGTGTATCAGAAACGATAAACTCGACTGATCACCCGGATAGCGAGAATACAAACGGCCGATACGGGCGGACCGAGACACATTCCATGGCGCGAAGGACGACGAAGGAAGGGTGATGTCCTGCGCAGGGGCGCGATCAGTTGGCGGGTACCAACAATTGAACCCGAGATGTATCAGTCGAGTTTTTCGATAGAATGGCGCGCGTACGGGTCCCGTGAGAGCGACAAAACAAACCCCAGAGCAGTTGAGCTACGGGATCGCAAAATCGCGAACCCAAACCCCGCCGCGAGAAGCGACGATGGATTAGGGTTCAGGGGGATCTAAAAGGTACAACGGTACCACCCGCGACGTTATCCGACCACCGGGTCGCGATATCTCGAACCGGACGCTTCCCGCGGGGTATCGCAAGTTAAAGTAGCCCAATGGGTCAAAGAAACGACAACAGTGACGGGCCGTCGACATGCGATGAGCGAAACGGCAAAACGCGAACCGAAAACCGCGAGCGATCATGGGCGACCCAGGTGTGCGGAGGGCGTCACCAAAACATCACCACGGGTGATAGCGAAACGCTCCAAAATTGTAAACGCGAAGTTTCGTTTCCATAATGAAACAATATTCGGAATGACGAAAGAATGTCCGAAATAAAATCGCGATAGGGGAGGAAACGAAACTTCGGGTAGAACCAAATGGAACATTCGTGAAAACGGCGAGGCGAGAATTTTCGAGAAAGCGTACGTGTTTCTATGCGAATTCGCGAACGGCGAAAACACCGAAAAACTAAGAAATGTACACCGAATCTATTGTACGCAGGGAACAGGTGCGAGCAATTACAATTGGAACGCGGAAGCGAGCGAGAGCCAAAACAACGATAGTACAAAGGCCACATGCGGCGGGTACGTGATAGTTGGCCGGGGCCAGGGCAAGAGTAGGGAAACGAGCTCGACTATAAAAGGGCAGAAAAGCCGGAGGACGAGGACTCCGTTTCGCGATATCAGAGAACACGGGCGTAAAAGAGAATTGTAAAATCTGATAGGGACACGAATTATACTCACGTTTGTACGCGGGCGGCAATAGTCCAAGTCCGGGAGGAACCGATCGGAGTACCTGTAAAGAAACGGGAAGAATAAATTGTTTAATTAACTATAACTTACGATCATAATTATTTGCCCGACTCACCACGCGAAAGACTCACCCGTTCCCGTAATTCCTACCTGTCGGAGCTACCCGACCCGGCGAAGGACGATCCAGACGCGGTCCAGCGAAGGTCCAGAGGGGCGACGAATCCAGTGGTACGCTACTGCGGTCCCAGAGACGGTCCACAAAGCAAGGTCCAGCGAGGGTCCACAGTCCCAGCGGGCGGGCTTGAAGCAGGAAAGGAGGGACATAGCGAGGTCCAGCGAAGGGTCAGTGCACGATAAATAAATCTTTCTCGATTTCTCGTGAATAAAATCGAGTGGCGACCGATGATAACAAATCTCACACCGAGTGTGTCGGTAAAAACCCTCCGTCCGGTCACACCACGTATGCTGACATCGTTCGTGATGATTACCGACAGCTTTCAGGGACTGGTTCGATATCTTCAGTCGGTATAAATTTCTGAGTCTTTCGCCAACAGCTATTACATTTCCAGCCGCGTTTTGGATCCTGCAGTCAAATTCATCAAAATTTATAGAGAATCCTTTTTTTGCCATTCGACTCACCGCAAGAAGTCCTCCCTCGAACTCAGGAACATACAAGACATCCTTCAAGGTTATTTTCACGGGCTTGCCATTGTCATTTACACCTATGACTATTCCGTCGCCGAAACCCGTCACCTTTGCTCGTTATTCGTCCGCCAATGACACGTCGGACACTCTCTCTGTGAAAAAAAACTTTTATTATTCGTTATATGACACGTCGCACCGAGTAGGAGGTGTTTTGACAGTTCTAACTCGGGGATCTGAGGGGAGTGAGGGGCGGGGAGGGGTACCGCGGGCGAGGGGGTGTTGGGGGGGACCTGCGTTCCCAGCAAAGGGTTCTGGGGGGGGGGTCGGCGAGCGTGTCGGGACATGTTGTTTATTAAATATTGATAAACATATCGTTGACAAGGAGTACCGCCGAGAGGGGGGTGTCCGCGTTCTACGCCGAGGGTGGTCCGCGGGGGGGAGGTAGGGTTCGCGTTTCAGGCCGGGGGGGGTAGGTATCCACGTTCTACGCCGAGAGTGGTCCGCGGGGGAGGGTAGGTGTCCGCGTTCTAGGCCGAGGGGGGGGATAGGTGTCCGCGTTCTAGGCCGACGGTGTCCGGGGGGGGGGGTCTGCGTTCCCGGCGCGGGGGTATTACAAAGGCTAACGGGCGGCACGGGCGCCGTTCGGCTGCTGGAATTTTATCGGCAAATATAAACAAAATAGCGAGTTAGACACTTGACTCTGCAATGATCTCACCCTTCTAGAACATGCGAGCCATCATTCGGTTACGGCGTCTCACACTACAAAAGCGAGCGCCGATGGTCCGACGACGGTTTAAAGATAAAATAGTCGAGGTAAACAATTGATAAAATTTGTCACCGGCGACGATTTAACCGTTGCGGAGTCCTCTTCATGTTTTTTCTAGGAAGAGCCGCTGCCGATTACGATTTAACCGTCGCAGGCGGTATTCGGTTATGGCGCGGCATATTACAAAAAGCGAGCGCCGATGTCCAGCTGCTGGAATGTATAAACAAAATATGTCTAACGATAATTATACAAACGCATAGCATCCATTGTCGCCAGGATGATTATGGATCCACATCTTGCGGATCAGTCTTTGGCTAGTTTTCGCGACGCGAACGTACATATTCGAGGGTGAAGGTTTTTGTGTCAAGTGGGCGGTATAAAGAAAACATTTTTTTGTAACAATGAACAAAAAAATAAAAAAAAACATGGAACATCTCGATAAAACGGAACGCGACCTGTTGGAACGATCCGACCAAATCGCTACCTTGGACGAATATTTTGCATGGACAGGGCGATGCGAGGAATTTATTGAGCAGCTCGAAGAAGACTGTCGTTCCAAACGTCCGCGGCTCTCAATCACAGATGAGAGCCGCGTAAACAGACAATCTTTAGTGGCAAGAATCGCGCGACTCGAAGGTGCGAAGACTCTATTACAGAGACAGTTCGTACATATTGGTGGTGAGTACGCGGCGGGCACTAGTAATGACGATAACGCGGAAAGCCTCGTTTGGCGAGAGATCGATGCCGCGTTCGAAAGCCGTGTATTGACCGGTGCGGTGATAAATATCAATTACATCGAACCGCAAAAATTTCTCGAAGACGCTGAAGTCATCGTGCTCGATCGTGTGCGGAACGTCATGCAAAGACACGCAAGTGTAAAGATAAACACTGTGTTCAACGGCGAGTTTGTGACGGGTGACAAACGTGCGAACAAAAGTGTCAGCACGGGAAACTGTGAACTTTTTCGTGCGTCCGATCTGCGCGAGTGGTACGAGCGACACGTTATCGAGCCTACTTTATCGCGTCTTGAAGAGTTTCAGGAACGCGACAGCGGGTGGGCGTTGTCGCGTATACTCAATTTGACTGTAAACGTGAACAAATACAATCCTTTGCACGCGGGATGTTACATCAATTTACCTGAGAAAATTTAATCGAAAAAAGCGGTGATCAACGTGCATTCGATGGACAATGCGTGTTTCGCGTGGTCAGTGGTGGCTGCTTTACATCCAGCCGAAAGAAATTCAGAACGGGAATCCTCGTACCGACATTACACAACAGTATTAAATTTACAAGGCATTGAGTT
Organism: Temnothorax longispinosus; assembly: GCF_030848805.1. NCBI lineage: Eukaryota > Metazoa > Arthropoda > Insecta > Hymenoptera > Formicidae > Temnothorax > Temnothorax longispinosus. The sequence goes on from NC_092364.1 coordinate 11,141,667, forward strand.
TCCAATGACTTTGAAACAGATTAAAAAGTTTGAACGACTCAACGATATATCCATCAATGTGTATGCCATCGAGGGAGAGAAGACGCCGAACGTTCTCCCGATACGGCTTACCGACCTGAAGAGAGAAAAGCACGTCAATTTGCTGTACGTGCAGGACCCGCGAGACGACAACGTGGGACATTTCGCGTGGATAAAAAATCTATCTCGTTAGCTCGCAATTGAGCAGGCATGATGGTCGGAAATACTTTTGCGATCGGTGAGTACCTATATTCTTTTTTAATAAAATTATAAAATATTTTTAATATAAAAAATTAAAAAAAATGTGTTTTTCTTTTGCAGTTGTTTACATTATTTTAGATCGAGCGAGAAATTGGAAGCCCACGGAATAGACTGCCGAGAGATAAACAACTGTGCCATTCGACTACCGAGCGAGAACGACAAGTGGCTGAGTTTCAAAAATCACAGCAGGAAGAAACGAGTTCCGTTCGTCGTGTACGCCGACCTGGAATGTACCCTCGAGAAGACGGATGCGGATTCGACAACGTCCACATACACGTCTCAACATCATTGGGTATTTAGCATAGGATATTACGTGCGGTGCTCGTACGACGACTCGTTATCCGCGTATCGGTTTCGTCGCGATAAGGATTGCGTCGCGTGGTTCGCCGAGGAACTAAGACGTTTAGCACACGACGTAAAGACTATCTTATCCGGTAATGTTCGCATGACGGAATTAACGCGAGACGAGCGGGAGATATTTTACAGCGCGACGCATTGCCACATTTGCGAAAAACCGTTCGAGCCAGACGACGTGCGAGTACGCGATCATTGTCATCAGACCGGTCGTTATAGAGGTCCCGCGCATTCCAACTGTAATCTAAATTACACAGATTCGCATTACATTCCAATAATTTTTCATAATTTATTGGGTTACAACGCGCATTTTATTATCACGGAAATAGCTACAGCGTACAAAGGACACGTAGAGTTACTTCCAATCACGAAAGAAAAATACATTTCGTTCACGAAACACGTTAAAGATACCGCAAAAAAAATCAGAGCGAAGCGACATAAAATTACGGTTTATCGATTCGTATAAATTTTTTAGTAGCAGCCTCGATAAATTAGCATTTTTTCTATGCAGAGATAAATTAAAAATTGTACGTTCTCAATTTTCACAATTATCGACCGAGGATTTTGATCTTTTGACGCGAAAAGGCATATTTCCGTACGAATACGTGGATTGTGTGGACAAGTTGGAGGACACGTGTTTACCACCGCGCGAATCGTTTTACAGTTCCTTGACCGGTGACACCGTATCCGAGAGCGATTACGAGCGCGCCGCGAACGTCTGGCGACGGTTCTCCGTTCGAACCTTGGGCGAATACAGCGATCTGTATCTAAAGATCGATGTCTTATTGGCCGACGTTTTTGAAAATTTCCGCGACAGTTGTATAGCGAGTTACGGGCTCGATCCCGCGTACTACTACACTTTGCCAGGTTTCACATGGGACGCCATGTTGAAACATACTCACGTAAATTTCGAACTGCTCACCGACATTGACATGGTTATGTTCATCGAACGCGGTACATATACGCGGTGGTCTGAGTCAATGTTCAAACAGATACGCGCGGGCCAACAACAAGTACATGCAGTCGTACGATTCATCGAAACCATCCTCATACCTGATGTATTTCGATGTAAACAACTTGTACGGCTGGGCGATGTCAGCCACTGCCCTACGCAGATTTTCGATGGGTCAAAGACGTTTAGAATTTCGACTTTAGCGCGATCGGTTCGGATTCACCCATGGGTTATATTCTCGAAGTCGATCTAGAGTATCCGCAGAATATACACGACGCGCACGCTGACCTACCGTTCTGTCCGCCGCGCGATAAACCGCCCGGCAAACGGCAGGACAAACTTCTCGCCACGCTGTACGATAAGAAGCGTTACGTCATCCATTATCGCAACCTACAGCAGTGCACGCGCCATGGCCTTCGCGTCATAAAGATACATCGCGTATTGCAATTCGCTCAATCTACGTGGCTCCGCACTTACATCGAGCTCAATACGAAATTTAGAACACTGGCCAAGAACGATTTTGAGAAAAATTTATATAAATTGATGAATGAAGCGCGGTTTTCGGGAAAACAATGGAGAACGTTCGAAATCACGTCGACGTAAAATTACTGACAAAGTGGGACGGACGATACAACGCGGAGGCACTGATCTCGAAACCAAATTTTCACAGCAGGAGCGTGTTTTCGGAAAATCTGATAGCCGTTGAACTGCAAAAACTCAAAGTTAAATTTGACAAACCTATTTACGTCGGCATGTGCATTCTCGACGTATCGAAAGTCTGTTTGTACGAATTTCATCACGAGTACATGTCTCCCCTGTATGGCGACATGTGTAGAATTATGTACACCGATACGGACAGCCTTATATACCACATCAAGTGCGAGGATGTGTACGAAAACGTGAAACGCGATATCGCTAGATTCGACACAAGCAATTACGCGATCGACAACGCGTACGGTATAACGCTCGAGAACAAAAAAGTGCCGGGCTTGATGAAGGACGAGAATAACGGTGCGATCATGACCGAATTCGTCGGACTCAGGGCGAAAATGTACGCGTTGAGAGTGGATGGTAAAAAAGACTGTAAAAAAGCGAAAGGTGTCAAGAGCAACGTCGTAGCGCGTACTATAACGTTCGACGATTACACGAGATGTCTGCGAGACGAAATTGAAATGACGCGACGGCAATCCTGTATACGATCAAAGTTGCACGAGGTGTACACCGTGTCCGAAACAAAAATCGCTCTGAGTCCGTACGACGATAAACGATACGTTATACCAAATTCGACCGATACGTTACCGTGGGGACATTACCGAATACCTTTGTAACGTATGTATGTATGTATGCATGTATGTAATAGTATAACGTATGCATTAGTATATGTATGTAATAGTAAAACGTAACGTATTGTGAGTATTATATTACAGTATTGGAAAAAATATTAATAAAGATATTACACATGTGTACCTATTTCATATTTTTTACGTACTTTATATGTATTTCATATTTCAAACATTTTACATGTATTACATATTGCATTTTTTTATGTTAAGAATAAAAATACAGTTTGCACGAATTAAATAACATTGTTCTTGTGTATCCATGAGTTGTGCGATCCATCGGATCTCAGCCATTTAACGTAAACCTCATCACCTGCTCTTGCGCAGTACTTTCTCCATGAGATACACGTCCGGATAAGTCGCGCGATGCAACTCGTGCTCGTAGAACGCCCCAGCGACGGATTTTCCGCGATAGTCCTCGAGTAGATAGGTTACGGGATTGGTACGCTGCACTTTAACAATCGTAAACACCTTGGTGGTCCAATTCGGTGTGTAGCCCTTCTCGAAAATTGTTTTGTATTTGCTAACGCGCACCAAGTCACCCACTTTGAATTTTGCCGGACCCGCGATCTTTATCGCGCTGTACACCGTAGCCAAGAGTCTTTTGGCTTTCGCGGGGGTAACGTCGACGGGTCGCATGCCGATGCTTCGATGCTTGCGCGCGTTGTAATCCGACACGAGTCGCGGCAACGCGTCGACCCACTTGTAATTTCCGTTAAGCGTAAACATCTTCCACATGTTGTTCTTTAACGTACGATTGAATCGCTCGATGACCGACGCCTTCAACACCGAATACGTGGAATAATGATTGATGTCGTGTTTTCTCACGAGACGTTGCACGTCGGTGTTGTAAAATTCCTTCCCCATGTCGGTTTGTAGATTACTAGAGCACCTCCCGCTGCGTCGAATTATCTCAGCGATAGCGTCGGCTGTCTCGCTGCCGCCTTTACCTTTGAGCGGCACGGCCCACGCGTACTTGCTCAACACATTGATAACGATGAGTATGTAGTGGTAGCCTCCGTTGAAACGCGAGTACGGACGCATCTCGACGATGTCAGCCTGCCACAGGTCGTCGTACCCTCGTACTATGACGTGTCTGCGGGGAAAATTTCTTCTTGCCGGTGCGTGCAATTCGTCCACCAACCGTCGCTTTTCGATATTTTTATCCGCATCGGTCGATTTTAACGGTCTCATGTTTCGTTGTCGCCGTTTCTGCTTCTAGTGCATCGTTCGTAGCAGTTTCTGAACAGTTCATCACCGCTTCTGAACAGTTCGTAACCGCTTCTGAACCATTCGTGAATCGTTCGACAGCCGTTCGACAATCGTTCCTGAATCGTTCGTTGTCGTTCGTCGTCGTCAGTTAACTGGTTCTTACAACTCATCGTCGTCGTCGTCGTCGTCGACGTTCTTTAGCCGTTTGTAGTCTTTCCTGTCTCCGCATAGTTCGCAGCTGTTTCTAAACCGCTCGTAATCGTTTCTGAGCTGTTTTTGAACCGTTCGATAACCGTCCGACAACCGTTCTTGAACCATTAGACAGCCGTCCGACAACCGTTCTCGAATTGTTCGTTGCTGTTCCTCGCCGTCGTTAATGAACCGTTGCTTCTCTTCACTCGCCGCCTTTCGATAGTCGTTTCTGCTGAACCGTTTGTCCATTGTTGTTCGTTGTCGCGTCTGATTCAACGATATTCGCACGTCGAAGCTTGTTTATCGCAGTTCGTAACGCTTGCAGATCTTTCTCGAACGCAGTCAGCTTCTCGTCTGATTCTTTTCGTTGATTGTTCAACATTTTAAAGAATTGATCAACGTATAGTTTGTTAACCGCGTCACCGTCAGTCTCAGGTTGCGCTACGCGACGAATCTTGCGCGACCTTGCGTCAAAGTCCGTGGCGGCGCGACACAGAGCGTTATTGCGCACAAAATTTCTCATTAATCCGCTCCACCGATGATACGAAATGGCATTCGTCGCGTCTCCGCTGTGCTCGAACAATCCAAATTTGTTGATCGGCATTTCGACGCTGATTGAACGGATTGTCGTCGCACCGTTTAATTTATAATAAGCCCGGCTTCGCGAAGTTCCTCGATGATCGACATGATCTCGTTGTCGTGGGCATTGTTGCCAGCTTGACGCGAAGCGTCGAGCAATCGCAGACGATTTACCAGCTCGTTGGGGTCATCCCAGTGCACGTAGTCGATCTTATTGTCGGTTAGCGCCATCGCGTGAGGCGCGAATAATCCCTTTCCGGATTTTTTCTTCTTGGATCCGGTCGACATCAATGGTGAGATTACATATTGATACTTGTATCCCATGTTGCCCTTTACTCGCTCGTGAGGATCGTGTTTGAATTTATGAGCACTCGTTGCCAACAGTATGCTCCTGTACTTAATCTTATCGTCCTCCGTGTAGAGCTTGTCATCGGGTATTTTCTTGAAGATCAACTCATAAATACCGGGTGTGCCGGCGTATCGTACGCCGTCGACATAAATGTTATCCGCTTTGTCCACGTCAAAACGTTTATTACTGAGCATCAGTTCATTATTGCCGAGATAAACGCCGTACACTATGTCTATTGTTAGAATGGCGCCCAAAACCTCTGCGATGTAAATTCGGCTCAGTGGACCCAAGTGATCTTCCAACAATTCTATAAACCATTTTCGACCCTCCGACGTTTGCAACCAATTATGAACGGTCGTCCCGATCGAGTCATCCGTGGTTTCGAAAACATTCGCGGTTCCAAGAAATTCGGGACTTGTACGTTGCACGGTTCGCATCGGTGTAGAGGTTATCAATGTAGAGGTTAGGTTATCGGTGTAGAGGTTATCGGTAGTACTATCGATCGTTTCGTTTGATCAGATTTACACGGTGTCGATGACAGATCCGACCAGGAGTCTAATCGTTTCTTTTTTTTCTTCGGTGTAGCATCCTCCTCCTCCTCCCCGCGCTGTTGAACGGATAGCGGTTCGATTTTCGCGTCAGCGTCGCTCTCCGTCGGCTCCTCTTTTTTCACCGCGATCAAGCTCGAGTTGTCAACGATCTTTTTCAACGGCCCGATGAGAGGTTTAAAGTGCGTGTCCAACTCAATGTCCTTCTCGATCTTACCGGTCTTCAAAGCGCGAAATTTCTTGCGATGCGAATTACTCGTCTTCGCAATCTCTTTCACGACCTTCTCGCTTCTCGCGTTCGCGAATATTCTCGCTCCCGTCGATCGCAGCCATCGCGGAAAAAAAGCAGAGTGTCGATCTTTTTCTGTAACGCTAACGTTTCACCTCCGACGAGGTATCGGCAACGACTGATCGCTTTTACGGTATCGCGAACACGTTAATCCTTTTCTATATCGACCGTTCGAAAGCGCGCTGTCCTTGTCTATCACTACGAATCCATACTTTTGTTGCCAACAATCGTGGCACAACGCGCAAAATTCATCGTACGACATGTCGGTTTTCACGTGATCGTTGTACACGTGTTTCAAATTGGTACCATCCTGTTTGAACAGGATCAGCAGATTCGCGTTGTCACGTATCAGATGTTTAGGTATTCTTGCGTGCGTCTGACAGAGATAGAAGGAGTCGACGCTCGAGTGCCTGCCCATTGAGAAATACTCTCTCACAGCGTCTTGCTTATCGCACGCTACGTCATCGAAGACAAAGATCGAGTTTGGACGCGCGTTGCTCGATGGAATGACGTCACTGTTTTTGGAGAACGTAATGTAGATTTCGTCGATCGATGTCAATAAATTCTCCAGATATCGATATTTCGGTTGTTGCAGCGATTTCGAGTACACGTACACGTTTTCGAAACGTACACCGTGCGGACTTTCCAGCAAGCTAATCAGAACGTTGGTTTTACCGCAAATCGAAGGGCCGCAAATGATCGCGCGTATAGTATCCGGTAATCCAATCCGGCAGCATCGTGCCGTATCTGCGCTTCTCCGCGTTGCCTCCCATCAACCGCGATCTGTCGTCGCAGTTCGTCACGCGAATCGCCAACGGTGGTCGCACGAATCTCATTTTTTTCCACACTGCCGACTTTCTAGCTGACTCGAACGCCTATTTATAGGCGAGGGGAACCGCGAATCGTTCAGTAGCAAAAATGTTTGTTCTACTGTCAAGACCTTCCGATATTCGCGACTTGAGCGCCGGACAGCTGCAATTTGTGCCGAAAACCGTTCTGCTGCAAACGTGCGGCGATCACGTCCACTACGTGTGGGACAAGCTTCCGGAACATATAAGGGCGGATTTGGAGGTTCAGACATATCGTTGCTGTTACGAACATTACAATCAACCGTGGCAGCAAACGCACGTCGACGGTCCCGCGCCAATGATAAAGGATTGCGAATGTCAACAAAAAAAAATGGTGGAGGCCTGTTAAATCGCGCGATAAACGCACTTCCGTTCGAATTACACATCCCAGCTATCAATTTTGCGGTCCGGGAACACGTTTACAAGAACAATTGGCGAGAGGCGATCAAGGTATTAATCCATTGGACGCGGCGTGTCGCGAGCACGACATAGCCTATTTGCGTAACCGCGATCTCACCGAGAGACACGCGGCGGACGAGATACTTGCTGCGGAAGCGCGAAAACGCATTACCGCGAGAGATTCGACTCTCAGAGAGAGAGCTGCCGCTACAGCCGTCTGGGCAACCATGAAGACTAAGACGAAGCTCGGAATGGGCTTGAAAAAATCGAAAACGGTGAAGAAAAAAAAGCTAACGAAAAAACGGATACTTTCGACAGCGAAACGAGGCGGCGTATTGCCGATCCTACCGTTGTTGGGAGTTCTCGGTTCTCTGGCCGGCGGAGCGGCGGGAGTCGTAAAGGCCGTGAACGATAACAAAGCCGCGCGGCGTCAGCTGGAAGAGATGCAACGTCACAATCGCGCCGTGAAAGGTCGCGGACTTTATCTCGCTCCGTACAAATATAGACGAGGGCTGTATCTCGGCCCGCACGAACGCGGGCGAGGAGTAGCGTCGAAAAAAAAACGTCAAAAAAACGTTAAATATGCCCTCGGGTATTACGACTAACGGGTATTACGAGATGAAATACCCCCATGATAGCCATCCGTCGCGGTTGTTCCGGCACCATGCCCTTTCAGGAGTTCGGGCAGCCCGCGGAGCCAGTGGTTATCCGAGAATGCGTATGCGGCGCGAAGTTTGTCAATCCGTTCTAAGAATGCCCATGGGTCTTTCCCGTCGAAGTGTAGGTCCCATTTTCGCATTTGATTCATTATCTTGGTGGTGGGGGGAGCGGGGTTCATCGGGCGGTCGGCCGGAATTACTGTTACGGGGGATATCGGTGTTGTAGTGGGTACGGTCAGAGTGAGCGCGAAGTTGTCGGTCGCGTTCGCCTGGAACTTCTCGGGATTGGCGTCGATAAATTGATTTAAACGGCGGCGCAGATCGTCGATAGTGCCCTGGGTGTCGAGCCCGAGCGAGTTTAGTTCGGTTATCAAGTCGGCTTTATTAAGCTTATAGTAATATTCCTTCATTTTTCCCGCGTCATGCGTCTTATCTTTTTGGTCGTGTCCCTGTTCGGGCGCCATGAAACAACCTAGCTTCCAAGGCGCGGATCTAGCTCGCGGCTGGTCAGGGTTCGGAGTAGGCGCGGAGGAAAACACAAGACTTGGTTAAAACGTGAAACGTAACAAAGTTTATTCAATTAAGCGTAATTACACTGGCGTGCTCGCGGCGTCGATAGATATGTACAAAAATTCGCGGGTGCGGGTACGATAGCGGCGGTATATACAGAGGGTGGCGGTGATACCAGAGAATCGCGGAGTTTGCGGACGCAGTTGCGATGGCGACGATATACAGAGAATCGCGGAGCTCGCGGACGCAGTTACGATAGCGGTGATATACAGAGAGAGTCGCGGAGTTTGCGGACGCGGTTACGTCAGCGGCAATATACAGAGAATCGGAGATTTCACCCGGTGGCGTAAGGATCGCTCTAGCGCGAGGTCGACCACCGAGAAGCGCTCGGCGGAGGCTACGAGCGGCTAGATCGAAGAAAACGGCGCGAGTCCGGCCACCGAGAAGCGTTCGGTGGAGGCCGACTGCAAGCGTCGAGAGACAGGGCGTTATCCGGCGAGAAGCGCTCTGCCCTCGTTCGGATAGCCTTGTGGATGAAGCTGATTGTTTGCCGAGACACACTTGGCGAAGACAGAGAATGCCAGAGGCGCTCTACCTTCTTTCGGACTGGCTTTGGATAACCGGATGATCAGGAAAGCTGGTCGTTTGTCGAGACGCACTCGGCGATGACAGAGTAGGCCAGAGGCGCTCTACCTTCTTTCGGACTGGCTTGGTGCGGGAACTCAGAATCGGTGCGGTCGGTGAGACGGATGATCAGGAATCGCAAAACGTGTTTACGACGCCCGGCTTATATACGCGTCGCGACGGCGTTACGGAGTGGCGGGGGTAGCGACGGCAATCGCGAGCGCCGAGACGGTGCGGCGGAACGATCGGTGATTACGGCGTCCCGACGCCGCGACCGTGTTCGGCGGTCTTCGGTCGCCTTTGGCATGCTCGGCGCGTCGAGGCGGTCGCCGCGGTAAGTCCGTTCGCGGACTTCCTAGGTGGTCGGCCGGGCGGTCTCGGCGGGGTATTCATGCCGGAACGATGCAGTTTCAGGGGGTGCATCGTTACAAATTAATCGAGGATAAACATCAACAACTAAAGCAGGAGTTCAGATCACCATGAGTAACTTACGAGAGAGGTTTTGGATTCTTACTTGCAGAAAAGCTGTGTGGGCGGTAATAAATAACTATATAATATGCAAGCGACACAGAATTCACAAGTTGGATACCGTTCCTGGCAGTCTACTGAATGAACTTGTAAAAAAAACCAATGTATTTAAAGTCACAAGAATTGATTATATAGGACCTCTGTTTTTTTAAGAAAGTCACAAAAGCCACATCCCTTTCTACTGAAGCCTTTATGCAAGCCCTGCGTAGATTCGTCGCACGAAGACCTTAATAGTATATACGGACAACGGAACGAATTTTGTTGGAACTCGTAACTTACTCTGCAAGATCGACTGGAGCAGGATCCAACAGTTCAGGTTGGTGCAGAAGATAGATTGGCGTCTGAATCTTCCTTCGGCTCCCTAGTGGGGAGGATGATGCAAGTGTTTAGTAAGGATAATAAAAGACCTTTTCAAAAAAACACTTAGGAAGGCTTGTTTGTCTTATAAAGAAATGAACACAATTTTGTGCGATTGTGAGGCTATTATCAACTCACGTCTCTTAATGTATGTAGCAAATGACCCAACGCAACTGAAACCGCTGACACCGATGATGTTTTTACAAGAAACTTCTCAAAGTGAAGTACCTGATTTAGACAAACTAGATGTTAATTTGAGGATGCGTTATCGTCAGAACTTGCGAGACGACCTACGGAAGCGTTTTCGTTCAGAGTATTTGGGACAACTATCTCAACGCATAACCAAGAGAAATTACGCTTCAGTCAAAAAAGGAGATATCGTTCTGTTAGGACAAGATAACCTGAAACGATTGGATTGGCCGTTAGCACAAGTAGTTAAAGTATTCCCTGGCCGAGACGGAGTTATAAGGGTAGTCAAAGTAAAGACTGCAGCCGGCGAGCTCGTACAACCTATCCAGAGGCTATATTCATTAGAGATGTCCTCGACGACGAGAACAACCGAGCATTTTGTCGAGGCAGCAAACCAGAACAAGGAGGGAGACAAGGACCCCACTTCTCAAGAAATTTCGAAGGATGTCCGGACTAGAAGTGGCCGACTCGTAAAAACACCAAATAGATTAGGCTTTTAAATTTCTTTTCTTTTATTTTCTCATAATGTACTGATTTAAAAGTTTTTTTTAGGTCTAGCTGTAATCAAAGACATTCTTTTTCAAGTATAAGTTTCTTTTTTTTAGGTCTAGCTGTAGTCAAAGGTATTTTTTTTTCAAGTATAGTTTTTTTTATTATATAGTTTACTTTATTCAGTTGTATCGTAAAGTATTCTCACTCAAGATGGGAGAATGTTAGAAATAGTATTGACCGGATGTTAGAGATATTATCGACCGTCGATCCGCAGCGCGCCTTTAGGAGAGATTAGTAGTATTAGTATGTACATGGCTCACAGCTCTATTGTATGTCTTCCACGCACGACGTTACGTTGCACGTGCAATAAAGAACTCTTTTGTAAAGTACGTGTATATCACTGTTCTATTTCTCAAATACGTTGAGACCGGCGTTATCCTTTTGACAATTTTAATATTTAATTTAATGAATAATGCCGACACCTGGCGCGGCCCGGTTCAATGGCTGCCAGGGCTCTGAGTGCCAAAATTACCTTTATTAATTGGGCGCCAGTTAGTTTTGCGAGAACTAACAAACTCATATTCCGTATTTAGTTCTCCTAATTCTTCATAGTCGGCTAGCGATTTCAAGCAATTATGAGACAACACAAGGAGAGTTCTGTCGGAGGACCCAAGGAATATTGTAGAAGTCAAAAGAAAATCAGAGAGATAAGCAAGCGATATATGAGTGTATTGAAGTAGTTAGACTTACGTTACAGTTACGTCGCTGTTTGCCACAAACGGCCCACACAACTCGTTCACAATCTTTAGACGAACACCGTCTACACAAATACGGTCTACATATTTACGGCGTTGACAAAATTATATCGTCGAGACTGCTCGAAAACCGGCAGACAGCTGATCGTTATACGCACCACGGATTATAATTTACGCATGGACTAATCACGTCGAAGACCGACAGAAGAGTTCTCGAGATCTCTCAGTCTTTCCGGTACTACGCGCCCACCCCTCCGATCCTACCAATCGTTGAGGGTCGATATATTCCGTCACATGCGGCTACGCTATTGGCTCTCTATCTCGTCGGTTTACAAGGCTCGGCGCTCGTGCAGCGCGAGCAAAAGAAAACGTACAGTCGGTATTTCATAAGTTTTGTCGGATCGACCATTACATCGAGTGTCGATGTCGACAAAAAAAAATTTCAATTTTCCTGTCACACTCCCCTCCCTCGAACCTTGACATCGTGAACAAGATGTTCGGAGGATTTTGTGCGAGCTATGCGTTGTCGTTCTGCTGCTCAACTCATAGTCACCTGAAAATCTCTCTTCCACCAACAAATTGTGGGTATGACATTTCTCATTGACTTCGACAATTTGAAGAAGGAATGTTAGTAGGTAAAGCTGGAAATGATACACCTATTACTTTGGCGACAAATGTATTTTGGAGTCAAGGGTAACTTAAATTATGCTTTATAATTTTATAGCAAGAAATGCTTATTTACTAGGTAAGATAAACTACGTAACAAAACGTAAGCGGAAAACTTATTTAACTATTGTATATTTATTTCGACGACCCTTACTTTAATTTGAACAAAATGTTTAGAGTTAGTCGTCGAAATTGTCATGGGGAGAACAGCCTACATCTCCTTCTTACATTTTGTAGATACTATGACGCGAATTTCTTCCCCATCTCGCATCTCCGGCCTCTCCCGCATGATCTCGTCCAGAGTTTTTTTTGCGCGGTGAGCATACCGCTTAGATCGCAAGGAGGTTCTTTTCCACTGACAATTCCTTTGCTGATGGTGCAGCGGGATTGGCGACAAGCGGTGCAGAGAAAAGTGCATTCTCCCGGATCAGGAATGCGCGTACACGGTTTGGGTAGTCTGTAGGGTCGTCAAATTTTGCTTTAACCTTCTTTTTTAGGTCTTCTGCGTCTTCGTTGATCAAGTATTGGTGGTCTTTGGGTACCAATGCCGTAGGCCAAGTTGCATAGTTAAGTCTCAGCCAGTCGACGATGTCTTCGTACCGTATGTTGCAGTCCGGACATTCCGGACAATAGAGAGACAAGTTTATAGCACATCCTGGGCATCCTGGGCATCCTGGGCATAGATGCAGTCGTCAGTGTCAAATCCGTCGGCCCCACATACTTGGCAGAATTCGGGGTGATAAGGCAGTTTGCAGTCCTTGAAGTGGTGTTCCTTTGAACGGCAGTTGACGCAGCCAACGACGTACTTCTTACCCACGAAAGTGACAAAGGTTTGGGTGCTACGATCCACTTTGGTTGATTGAATGCGCTCGATAAGGAGCTTGGCCCGTTTAATGATGAGGTTCTTAAACATATCCTCACTGATTATCCTGCAATCAGCGAAGTACAACGGTGTTTTCCCGCTCGCGGTGTAACCGGGCAGAGGAGTGATGCCCCCCTTATTATCAAAAGATGTGTTTCCGACACGGTCGCCACTCGATTTTTACCCAACAAACCGAGAAAGGATTACTTCGGATATTCTAAATTTCCCAACCTTTATGACGCCCCGCTGATTCCTCTTTCCCTTTTTTTGTTTCAAGTCGCCCCGTTGCCGCCGGATCTAGGATCGCCGCTGGACCAAGCACCTCGGACCGTCTCTGGACTGCAGCTGTGCACCGCCGACTTCGCCCTGGACCTTCGCTGGACCGCCTCTGGATCTCCCCGAACGGATATAGGATCGCCGACAGGTAAGTATCAGGATCAGGTAGGTATGTCTTATAGGTAAGTTGGCCGCACACGAATGAATTTAAGTACTCTGATTTCTTTTAGATAATAAAATATAATCTATTTTATTCTATTTCCAGATACAACTATTCGTGACAAAATCTTTAAGTGTTAACGTGTCTACCGCGGGATGTTCAACGCCGAGAGTCTAAGTTTCTATCGCAAGGTTTTACTGACCAAATCGACTGTTCTCTACGAGGCTCTGACGAAGAATTCTTCGATGCTTGGGCTCCATTCGGGCTCCCGACTTTAGAGATGGCTCTCCACTCTGGCGTGGCTCCGCCTCTCCACATCTGTGTCGCACCTGTCTGTCCTACGATGGCAGGTGTGGCACGTCGCTTCCGCGTTCCATCGCGGCAGGTGTTGCCGCGAACAAAAGGCCCATTGTGGCTTGTTATTTGCATTCCATTGTACCGATCAACATTTCTTGGAATAAAGGTTTTTGCTAAACTTCTTGACTGTTCCTTCTCGCATGTACCCAGTGTCCCGTTTTCTTTGATTACTGATTAAATTTCCATCAATGTGAACTATGTCACCATTGCTCTAATTGGAACGGGGACCCTGCGTTTACATAAATTTCCTTGCGACTAACGCTTCGCTCGCTGTTTCGTGACGCTGTCCGCTCACCTGGGTCATTCACGGCTCGCTGCCTTATATCCGCGTGGTATCGGGAAGTACCCTTTGCGGTAGTTCCGTTTGCTTTACTTTACCCTGAATCGACTTATTTATCGTCCACAATGTCACTCCTGTCTTAATCGATTGTCCAGGTAATCGGATCTCGTCTCTCCGGTGACCGCTTTCCCGTGGATCGCGATTTTGGAGATTACGCGCTCACTTCGTCGGCCGATGATAATTTATCGCTTGTCGCCTCGCCTCTCGCTCGCCCGCATCAGCGTTTCATCGATCGCGTCGCTGGCTGTTCGACGTCACTTACCATGCTACCGTGGTATCGCCGCTTCGATTGTCGCGTGACTGGTTAGCCTACCGATGGTCGATCCCCTTTCGCCTCGGTGCCTGTTACCTGTTTCTACGCGCCTTTTGCCTTTCCGATAGGTGGCCCCCTGTTATCGCGAACCGCGCCTCCGTGGTACCGTGATTTCGGGTCGCGCCCATTTGGTTCGTTGATCAATGGTCGGTATGCGCTATACCCGTCGCCTATAACGCGTTCGCACCCTTACTTCGCCCCTCGGACCGGTGGTTGTGTGAAATCGTGAACCGCGCCTCCGTGGTATCGCGATTTCCGCTCGTATGGGTTCGATTCGCGGATCGACGATCCCCTTGTATTTTTCGCGACATTAGATTGGCATCCACCCCCTTGTCCGGCCCCTCGGGTCGGTGGTCGCTCCGATCGGGTTACCACGCCTCCGTGGTATTGCCATTTTGGCTTGCGTGTGTTCGGCTCGCGGACCGATGGTCGTAATCTTTAATTCGTCGTTCCCCCATCGCGTTCGCGCCGTTTTTCCCCCGATCATACGCGTGGTTTCTCCGATCCGCTTACCATGTACGGTGGCTCCTCCATTTCGACCGGTGACCTATTCGCGCGCACGCCAATTATCAATCTATCATTTGTACGCGCCGCTAGCCTCGCTGTCATGCGTGGGGATAGGTACGCGCAAACAGAAATACCTTTTTAGCTATCCGCTACGGTAGTTTTTTATTTTTCATTCGTGGATATTCGTTTTAGCGTGTCGCTCGCAATTCGCTTTACATGATACTCTCAGTCGGTCAGTTACTCCATCGAAATTACTCGTACCAGAAAAGGCACGCTATGAACCCTGATCTCATGATCTTGGGAAATTTTTCCCTTAAGCTTGCCTCGGGTAAACCAAACCCTTTATCTTAATCCTCGCGTGAGTTTTTCAATTCCAAAATAAAACAAAACACCCTAGGAATCGCCGCCAAAAAAATATTGAAATATAAACCAAAAATTTCGTTTTGACTCTCGCTTGAGTCTTAATCCAAACAACGTAAGCTAGTCAAATCAAAAGAAAATCAAAAGAAAAAGAAACAAACGGAACCTCTCACAATAGTTCGCTCGGTACTTATATTAGACCTCCATCGCGCGCTTAAACCTAAATTTTAATTCTCCTGTGTGCGTATGCGCGACTAGAACCACTATATATTTATATATGTGTCACAATTGAGTATGCGTGGTATCAAAATTAACGTGTCTCTGACTATATGATTATTTAACTTAATCCTATCTTCGTTTATATATATATATATATATGAGTTTAGACGCTTGCTCCGCGTTTCATAGCGTCCAGTCGCTCCGCCACCGTCGCCGCGTCCCGCCGTGCCGCTTGCACTATGCGCTTCTGCGCCTTAAACTCGGTGGGGCTGATCCGCTCGTCCTTACTCTCCGTCTTCTTCGTGACGGGCTTCTTGCCCTGTTTCCCTTTCTGGTACTTTACCAAGGGCTGTGGCAGGATTTGATCGTCCAATACGGTGGGTCGCTGCTTCGTCGTTTCAGCAGTCGGCACAATTGCAGCCGCCGGCTGCAGCGGCACCGGGAGGTTCTGAAACGCGAAGTCCTCTCAGTACTTCGCCAAAGAATGGCATTTTTGCTAACGGTAATGGCTTTACAGCTACCGAGGGGGCGACCAATGCTTTAGGATTGTCGGTTGCCTTCGACGCCCTCTTCCATGTTGACGACATTTCCAAGGAGTGATCTCTGCTGGGGATGCGGTTGCGTTTCACGTTTTCCGCATAGACTTCAGCAGCAGAAACCCTGGTTGGTTTTGTCGATTTGAGGCGAGGGGGAGGAAGAGCCCGGATTTCTTTGAGTAGTCGTAGAGCTTTAGGGCTTGTTGTTGATGTAGCTTCCCCGATTTCCTCCTCTGAAAGTGGCTTGTCATGACTGCCTGGCATAAAAGTCCCCGGCACGTTACACGAGTGCGTGGATCGTCGCGCAACTCCTGAATTCTCGTGTTCGTCGTCCCGTTTGGTCGAGGCTTCCTGCAGCAATGCCTTGTCCCGCTGAGATTCGCGTTTGATTAGGAGAGCCTTGACCTGCTCCTCAATCTCCAATTTCCATTGAAGCAACTCTTTTAGCGTAGTTTTGTCCTCTCCGCCGTCCATGATGCCTTTGTCATTTACAGGTGAGTTTTGTCGAATTGTCTGTAAAGTTTTAAGAGTTACGTAAACTCCGACGAGGAACCTTCAAATCCGTTACATAGTACTTGCCGACGGTTTTATCAGCTTTGTCTGCCAGTTCGACGATCATTGGCCCGATTATTCGCTTTACAAAAGCTGGACCGAGATACCGGTGACCCAATTTAGCCGAGTACCCTCCAGCTTTGTTACTCAATTTTTTATTTAGATAATAAACTTTCGCACCGATATTTAAGTCAAACCGTCTCGTTCGGTCACAATTAGCCTTGGCAAGACGTTTGTCGGAATATGATTTCAGCTGATTTTCAACTTGATGTCGTAATTCGTCAAATTTACTTAATTTCTTAACCCAATGTTTAACCAGGCCGTCCGTTACCTCCTCATTACCCTCAACAAAACATCTCCGTTGGTTTATGTTTGCCTCTTGCGCGTAATTCAAGTAAAACGGCGTGACTCTACTACCGGCATGTGGTACCGTATTGTATGCGAGTTGGAGTTTTGACAAATCTTTATCCCATTTGTTTTGACTATTTTTTATGAACGCGGCAGTCATTGGTTTTATCGTTCTATTGACGCGTTTTAGTAGTGATGTGATTTATTTTCTTAGCTGTTAGAAATGCTTTGACGTCTTTGTTTACGTATTCGGTACCGTTATCTGTAATAATTGACTCGGGGATAATTCCCCATTTGTCGAATACCGTCTTCAAGATTCTAATGACATTTTTACCGGTTTGCTTACGTACTGGGAACAGTTCGACAAATTTCGTATAGAGATCCTGTACGACAATTATGTATACATTGCCCTTCTTCGAACGAGTAAACGGCTTTACCGTATCGATCGACAATTGCGCCCACGGTGTGAGTAGATGTCTTGTTATCAAAGGTCCTTTCAATCTATCGGATTGTTTGCTTACGAGTTCGCGTTTTACATCATACCAATCTTTGTCACAAATAGTTGTTAACCTAGCTTGACTTTTAATTGTTTCCTCGTTCCTAACGTCTGATGTCTCGTCAGTCGTCAACGTTGACAATTGAATAATTTCCGCGGGTTGTTCGTTTGAATTGACGGATTCCAGGTCGATTTTATCCTTGGACCATTCCGAATTGCTTGAGAGCATTACTAGTAAATCTAATAATACTGTCTCGCGATTAACGTTAGCCGTGGTAACTGAAGGCTGATTTGATGTAGGTATATCGACGCGCGTTTCTAATCTATCCAGGGATTTTATCTGTTCTATATTAAATTTTGTTTTCTCTCAATCGGGCTTTCTGTGGCGGTAACCTGAGGGGGTTACTGCCGGCCTTGCTCGTTTCCCGACCGCGTTGGACAATCCTTATTTACGAGGTCTTTATTTTGACAAATGTGACACAAGACTTGCCGCTCCGCGGTACAAAAACGTGCCGTGTGTCCCATCTCGCCACAGTTATAACAGAATATTTTAGTAGGGTCTCGGACAGGCCTTGCTTGAGCCGGTGGTTGTTCGTTCGGGGTTTCTGTCGACGATTTCGCGGCTTTAAAGGTCGCTATATTCTTTTCGAGCCTCTGCTTAACTAATGTTATGGGCGTTACTACTTTAATATTTATCGGTTATCTACCTTATTCTAACTTATCCGCTAATGCGTGAGTAGGAGTTGGCCCATGGATTGTGAATCGCAAAGGGGTAGAAAAGAAGGTGACACATGTTTGCATTTTAAACAATTAACGTATATTTACACTATATACATGTGTTAGTGTGTCAGTGTCTTTAATGATATTTTGCTTGGAAATGATTCAGCCTCTTCTTCGTTTGGTCTGCGTGGCCGCGTTTATTCCTTCCTTCTTTTTTTGGGCTGGTTTCCGTGAACGTCGAAGTCGGCGAGCATCCACGCGCTACTGTTGGAGGCGTCTGTACGCTGAGGAAGTCGGCGGGCGACCGTGCGCCACTGCCGAGGAAGTCGGCGAGCGACCATGCGCTACGGCCGAGGAAGACAGCGAGCGTCCACGCGCTACTGCCGAGGAAGTCGGCGAGCGACCACGCGCTACGGCCGAGGAAGACGGCGAGCGTCCACGCGCTACTGCCGAGAAAGTTGGCGAGAGACCACGCGCTACGGCCGAGGAAGACGGCGAGCGTCCACGCGCTACTGCCGAGGAAGTCGGCGAGCGACCACGCGCTACGGCCGAGGAAGACGGCGAGCGTCCACGCGCTACTGCCGAGAAGTCGGCGAGCGACCAGTCGCTACTGCCGAGGAAGTCCAAGCGCTTATGGTATCGGCGAGCGTCCACGCGCTACTGCCGAAGAAGTCGACGAGCGACCACGCGCTACGGCCGAGGAAGACGGCGAGCGTCCACGCGCTACTGCCGAGGAAGTTGGCGAGCGACCACGCGCTACGGCCGAGGAAGACGGCGAGCGTCCACGCGCTACTGCCGAGGAAGTTGGCGAGCGACCACGCGCTACTGCCGAGGGCGCGCCAAGCGCCTATGGTATTGGCGAACGCCCACGCGCTACTGCCAAGGGCGACTGGCGTTTTAAGAGGTAATCCTCTCTCCAAAACACAACGCCAGTTACGCTGGGTTGTGAGGGCTGTTAGCGCTCCTAATGATCTGTCAGGCCCTGTAGGGGGTCCCTTTATATACAGTTTGCTGTCGAACTTGAAACATGAGAAACGGTACCGGTGATGCGGCGCCTAGCGGCGTTGATGCGAACTGCCGGTAATGCAGTTACCGCGCGGGCGTGTACCATTGGTGGCGCGAACCGCCACAAATGTCTTTGTATTGTTTGCCGTACTATTTTTCTTTTTAGCGTTACGTGGCAGTTTTGTCTGTATAGTCCTCAGCTCGGTTATACTCTCGTCGCTACTTTCGCCCCCAATAGACTGAGTATCGGACTCGTCGGTGTTATCCTGTAAACGCGTCAAATCCGATTTAGGGGACCCTCCGCGCGCTCCCTTTTAAGCTTCGACTGAACGATTGTATAAATAATTTCGCTCATTTAAGTAATGCAGGAATTCGTCATAATCGCGGATAGGTAGATTCAGGACTTTGAAAGTTAACTTTGGATTAAACTTGACGAAAATTTGTTTTAATTGTTCGCGGAATGACGGTGGATTCTGCATCCTTTCAAAGATAAGACGTGATTGACAAGTAAATTCTGCTAGAGTTTCCCCTTTTTCAAACTTCAAGTAACAGACTTCTAGGAAGAGTGCTCCATCGTCCTTCTTCACTGCCCATTGGAAGCGAAAGGTGCGTGTGAAATTTTTCCATATCTGCCAACGTTGTTTATTTAACAAATACCAAGCTTTATACGGTCCCTCGAAAACGCTTGACAGGCAAGGAACAAACAAATCCTTTCTTATCCCGCTTGCGCTCAACTGATCTTTCAAAATAAGTAAGAATTGTTCCGGGTCTTTCTCTATTTTGTAGGAAACGTGATATTCCAATTCCTGACGATACGTCCGATTTTCATGGCCGATTTGAGTTCGCGATCATATGCGTATGCGGGCGAGTTATTTTCCCTAGCACCATACCGATTTGTTGACAAGGTATTCCTTCGAGATCGCGCGTGCTGATAACCGTCAACTCCTCGAGTATTATCGTCGCTATCGTCTGATTCGCTACTAGACCACGATAGAATTCCCCTTCTAATTGGTGACGATCGTTGTTGGCGCCAGGATCTAAAGTTAGAGGTATGGATCTCAGCATGTTCTGCTTCAAATCTATTTTGCATTATTTGACGATATTCCTCATTAGTTACATAATTTTTTTGAGTTATATACTAGTTCACCTTTGGGGGTCATCTCCGTGACTACGAGCCTAACCAAATTATTTGATAATCTATTAACTCGGCGATTGCTCTGTTCCGTATCCATAAACCGCAAATTTCGGTGCCTACTATCTATTAAATTTTCTGCCCGAAAATTTACATGCCGAGTATCCCCATCGACCAAACCTCTCAAGTCTATCAAGGTATCCTCATTTTTTAACAAACTAATCTGCCCGCCTGGTTCCAGACGACCTGAGCCGCGCAGTATTATTTAAATTATTCAAAGATCTCACGCCGACTGTATCTATTCTACAGTATGACGCAGCTTGCGGATTATTAATTAACGTGTTATTATTTTTTTTTATTATTATTATTGCCGGGTAGCTCGGTTCCAGACGACCTAAGCCCATCGGTATTTCTCAAACTACTTGACAACTCGGTGTCAACTACATTATCTCTCACACTTTGCTGTATTATAATGTTCCCCGCCGCATAGTATAACTAGTATGCTCACTCTTACCCTTTTTTGTGGTTTGCGCCGATCCGTACTGCGCATCGCCATTATTTTGGCGGAGACCAATCAGAGGATTTTTATATATGTGGTAGTGCAAAATCGGTGTGACGCTTGGTATGTGTGGTAGCGCAAAGTCGGTGTGACGCCACAGAGGTTAATTTTCGGTGAAATATTGCATAAATCAGACGCCAAAATAAATAAAAGCAAAAATTACCTAATTTGCAGCGTTCGAGGCTGCCAAAATAGGAGCATTTTTTGTTTCTTGAAAGCATACCAAAACCAAAATTCAAATTTCGGGAATTTAAAATTGCCACATAATAATTTCATTTTTTACGTGTGCTCATTGGAAGCGATTTTCAATGAGTACTTTCAAAATATTGTTTTAGAGAAAAATGTTATACAAAAATTATTAACAGAGGCTGAACTAACAACATTTAAGCACCCATGCAGCAGGTTTCCACATTTATACTTAAAAAAATTATTTTTTAGAATGCGGTTATATTACACGTTAAAATTTATAAATCGTAACTTTCGATCATCCAATAACCCAAATAAAATGATTATTTGGAGACACGAATGAATACCACCGTATATGTAAATACATGAAATGTATACATGTAAAAATGTATTTAACAAATACCGCTGTATAGACAATAAAAGTAAATTTACAAACATTATATTGTTTTTGCATTATTAATTTTAATTAAACTTTACCACGAATATAAAATCTTTAACGACAAATAATAATCGGACTATTTTTTTATAATTTCCACTTTAATCTCATAATTTATAATAATTATTTCAAATATAATTAGCATTCGAGTAATTCATCGAAACATTGTTATTCTAGCAATTTCATTAATCACTTTTATTTATATAATATTTTTTGTGTATTTCTACCTATAGACCATATATTCCCAATAAGAATAAATAATGTATTACAGTTTTTTTGCACATTTAACAAGTAACATTACTCAAGTGTGTCACACGCCGATTTTTTTGAAAGTGTGTACACATAGAACTTAAAAAAATATTTGTGTCGTATTTTTTTATTTTTGCTCATAAAGCGTTTTAAGAGTATAATAGGGACCACCTTCGAAATATTAACCTTCTACACCCTATATACGTTATCCTGAATGGTTTTTGCACCAAAATAATATCTAGGAGTTTTCAGGGTTTTCTGGTCTATATTTTTACAAAAAATTGACGTGCATAATCTAAAGAATTATTATTATACATAGAATTGAGAAGGTTAATATTTCGAGGGTAGTTTCTACTCTTAAAACGCTTTATAAGCAAAAATAAAAAAACACGACACAAATATTTTTCAAAGTTCTACATGTGTGCATAGTTTCGAAAAAATCGGCGTATGACATTTGGGCAGTGTTACTTGTAGCTACTACAACCCGGGGCCCTTTAATCGCTTGATACGTCGATGGTCCTCCAAAAACATGGCGGCGAATCGGAAACCAATAGATCAAAGGTGCCGACAGAGAGTGAGCATACTAGTTATACTATGCCCCGCCGTATCCCCACTTCCAGACGTTATCGTTAGAGCCTGCTGGGGTTTTATTATTTAATTGATCAATCAACAATTTCATATTTCCCACTATTTCAATCATTTTACTCTCGAGTGTCTCGACTCGGCCTATCCTTACTTCAGAACTATCTAGTCTATTTGTCAAAGGTCCTAATATAGTTTCTATTCCCATCGATCGGAAATTCTCACTAGGAATTGGGTTGCTCCACGCGAGCCCTTTCCTCTACCCATTGGGGTACCCCCTCTCTCTATCATAAGGGAATGACTAATACTCAGTCTTGTCATAATTCTCTCGTCCGAGCCAAGGGCGAATAATCTGTCGCAGGCGGGCCCTGCTCCCGCGCTCCGGGCGGCCGATGCCTAAATGGGCTCGCTCCGTTTATCAATACTGTTCGAGAACGAGCTCGATCGTCTATTTGTTTTTCGTTTCGTCGCGCAAACGAAACTTCGAGAAGCGTGCTTTTCGCGTGATTGTCGCGTGGCCCTATTGTTCAGGTGCCGTGAGGGGCGGTCCTCAAGTTGTTTTTCGTACGACCAGCGACGATCGGGCGAGCGCGTTTACCGTTCGGAGCAGCGCGACGCGTATTCAGTCGGCGTTCAGACATTATTGGGCAAGCTCGTCGTCTCCGCGAATATCGAAAAATTAATTTTCGCACGGGATTCAATTGCCGCTAGTGCTCCTGCGAAAAACCGAGCCGAATCAAAGAGAACAATAGCTGTCGGATCGCGACTGCGACCGTCATCATTCGGTGGCTGCAGGAAATCCTCCGGTGGGAAACTAATCCGGAGTAACCGACCGCTTGTCCGCGAGTCACGTGTGACTACACGCCGCGAGTGACGTCACGCGTCAAAGTGACCGTTCGCTCGAGTCAAGACGAGATCAAATTTCGTGATAAATCGACAGCGCTCACGCGAAAGACTTCTTTTGGAAATCCACCACCGTTATTCGTGAAATAAATAGTGCTGTTTGACGAATACTCGTCGCATCCTGACTTTCATTTTGTGAGTGCCTGCTCCTATCCTCTAGCGATTCTCATAATCGCGTCACGCGCATTCCGGGCTCAGCGCTGAGCCCATTCCGGGCCGTTCCGGCGAATCGTCTGGCGAGCGCAATTGATCTTACATACAATTGTGACTTGCGCGCTTACACAGATACTAATCACGTCTTCCTCTCCAGCCGATGCGGGAGACGTTTCGACGATCATCGCAAACGGAGCCTGGTCGTTTGACTGATTTCTAGTTTCCATATTCAAAGCCAGGACTGTAAACCGAATCGAACCGTTGAAGTTTGTACGCTCCGAGAGAACGGATCACAATTTGAATTATAAAATCTCTCCGATCCGGAGCAAACCGTTGTTTATTATAATTTAAAATGCTCCGGTATCAAACCAAAGCATTAAAAAACCGGTTTTGGAGCGGTTTCTTTATTTAAAAAAGAGTTATTTAAAAACAGAAAAATATAATAAATTAATATATATTATTATTAATATACTAGATATATTGTGATATCAGATATGACGTTTTTATACGTCCGTCACAAGGGCGCGGAGAGAGAGAGCGCAAGTGACACGAGCGCGAGATTGGATGGGATCTCGCTGCTCGCTCTTGTGATGTTTTGCGTTTTGGCGTTCAAAGCTCTCGCACTCGATCTTGTCGTTCTCTTAGGCGGCGAGTTGAACGTGTTTACAGAAAATTTCCGAACTAATAATCCTCAACGATTTGTCTTGCCAAGATGTTATCGGAAGTAGGTAAGATATGGGCATACTAACTCGGGATCTGAAGGGGGGTGAGGGGGGGTATACCGCGGGCGGGGGAGTACCGCGGGGGTAAGGGGAGGAGGGTATCGGGTTACACAGGGGTATTGGATTACGAGGGGAAAGGGGGGGGAATGACCTTGGCATACCACATGCATGACTCACCAGTATGACTCACCGGGATGACTCACCCGCGCCGCTGTTCCGCGCCGCGGGTCCGCGCGGGGGTACCGCGTTCGCGTTTTCGGGCGCCGCGAGGAAGGGGTCCGCGTCTTCGCCGCGCTGCGGTGTGAGGGGGCCCGCGTTTTCAGGCACCGCGGGGTACCACGTTCGCGTTTTTGGGCGCCGCGAGGGAAGGGTCCGCGTTTTCACCGCGCCGCGGAGTCCGCGTGCAACGGCCGCGTCGGTCCGCGTCGAGCAGACGCTCCCGCTCGCGTTATCTCCCCCCGTTCGCGCGTTCTCTCTCTCCCGTTCGCGCGGTCCCACTCGCTCCCGGCCCCCGTTCGCGCGCGTCTTCTCGTTCGCGCGCGGTCCCTCTTGCTACCGGCTCACGTTCGCGCGGTCTCTCCCCCCTTCGCGCGGTCTTTCTCGCTCCCGGCTCCCGTTCGCGCGCGTCTTCTCGCTCCAACTCGGGTGATCTCGTTCATTCTCCATTATATTTAAACTTATTTAATGTATAAATAATATTATATCTTAAGCTTTTTTAAAATTATTTAAATTATAATGAATCATATGTAATCTTTTTTTACTATTTGTATAAAATTATTTGCCCTATTTAAGCATCACTATTACTAGTTTATCTAAAGGGAATGAAATCGGCGAAATAACGGAAAACAGATACAGATTTTAAAAATTATTTTATATTTTATATTTTAAATTTAGAAGTTATACATTTCTTCAAATAATGTATTCGAAGTACTTTAAAATAATTTTACCAAATTTCCGGCTCGTAGATACGCATTTCGAACAAAATTTGTAAGTCAAATATGTCTTCCTCGCCGCTCTGCTCCCATATTAGAGAGTTGGCTTCACGATCAATCGATCTGAAATAGCGAGTCCACCTTTGATGCTCCAAATTCAAGAAGCCATCATCGATTCTCACATCATCACGATATATCTGTCGCTGAAATCAGATTACATAAAATTAAAAAAATGTTAAAAATATAAAGATATGAAGTATATATACCCGTCCGCAAAGAATTCGAATTCCCACCACGTCTGTAACGCGCACCTCAACGATGGGTATGTTATCAACCCATACTATCTGTAAAAGTTATATACCAGTTAATATTTATAAATTTACATTTCAATCGCGAATTGTTATACACACCCCAGTCACCGGATAAGATATTTGAATCACATCTTCAATATAAGCCATTATATAGCAGTTATGTAACAAAATGTATGTAATAAGCCGTATGTTTGCAAAGAGAGACTGTGCTCTGACTCGAGGCAGAGCTTAATTTATAGGGCATTGAAAAATGAAGAGAGAGGGTTGTACGTGATTTATCTGCGACATATTATATTATCAAAAACTAGCTATCACGAAACAATAATCTTCTACTTACCTTTGCATCTTGCAATCGCGGGTGGATACTCTGAACCGCTATCAAATAAAATGAGAAGCGAGATAGTCCATATGGAGAATTTTTAAACCACATAAGCTTCCTCCCATTATCAAGACATCAAATTTCAGAACGTAGTTTAAACTTGACCACACCGTTGTCGGACATAAGATTTAACGCCTTTTAACAACTGACTTGGTTCGTTTTCGCCAATCAACGAAGAATAATCATGGATTTACCTCTGACTACTGACTTGCGAATTTACGTATATACAATTTTACATTGCACAATTGACTCTACAGAAATCTATATACATATATACAATTTTATATTTTACCATTAGAATGCTCTCATGTAAGATGTGACTCCGAATGACTTTGTTATTTCCATCAAATTTGTTTCCTTTTACCGTTCACGTTTTTACTGATTATTGCGCGACTTTATGTAATTATTTAATTTGTATCGGCTGAAGAAGACCCTGTGCGGTCGAAACGTCCCGTTCTATATATACTTATGTTTAATAAACGAACTTTAATTTGACATCCACGTCTATGCTCGATTGTTGGCCTTTATTCTTACAGTTTAAAATTGTTTAAACTTTTTACCATATTACATACTTATTTATTTGTCATGTGGCATGAATTTTGTGTCAACATGAATTCATACAAATAGGTTAGATTACTATGCACTTTATTCTCCTGATGGGGTTGAGAAAGGGCGTTTTTAGGGACGCCAACCTTTTACAAAATCATTTTACATTTACTCGCTTCCTGCCACCTAATTACTCTGCCTATACACACACACACACACACACACACACACTCATACACGCACACAACGCTCGCCTTGTCTTATCCTTAGAATCCGTACAAATATATATTGCTTATAGATAAGTTACAAAATTGATATAACGTTTTCTTAAAAGCGCAACCTTAACTGAGGAAGTAAGAGAATAATGGGAGTTCTCAAGGCAACTTCTTTACCTAAAACACCACAAATGTATTAACAAGATGATTAATATAAAGCAATGTTTATTCAATATTTTGTATTGGAAAAACGAGTAACTTACCAGTGTTCTTCTTCTTCTTCTTCTTCTTCTTCTTCAAAGTCATCCATATCGAATAAACGACGTAATCCAAAAATATCGATGTCCCCGGAATTTTCCCAGATTTCAGCGGTGTTTTCCTGGTCAATTAGACTAAATCAATTAGACGTTATATTCTCCACCGTCTTCTCGACCGTCCCCTATTCTTTTCCAAACTTTAGCTGTTTTTAGTTGTTTGATAGCTGTTTTTAAAGTTGTTTTAGTTGTTTGATAGCTGTTTGATAGCTGTTTTTAGTTGCTTGATAGTTGTTTTTAAAGATGTTTTTAAAGATGTTTTAAAGATGTTTTAAAGAAGTTTGATAGCGGTTTAATAGCAGTTATACAGATCAAATCACCGAAAGTCAATGGTGCGATATCGTTTTCAAAAACATACATGTCCCACGATGATTTCATCGAACACGTACAAAACTGCACATCATAGATTTTTCGGAAAACGCAACCGTATGGATGTTGAGATCACGGTGAAATTAAATATGATAAAAAAGCAAACGATGCATTATTAGTAGAATATAAAATGACGAATCTGGGGGATACGCTTTGTAGTCGAGAATTGGAAGTAAGAGTCGGTTGGCGTGCTTGATCGTGCGGCTTATACAACAATTGGTTCGTCCTGGCCATCAAGGCGCACCAAATTTAATGTGATATGAGCGAGTATGTAAAACTTAGCAAACACCCGTTGTGGTCGAAACCGATCGTGAAAATCAGCGAATCGCTCGTAAGGAATGAGGATCCGTCCCCGAGGTATGGGGATACCGCGGACCGTCGACGTAACGAGATATCTGATCCGTCGCGAAATCGGAATCGCCGATCTCCGATCGCGGCGGAAGTTTCTCGATCTTTATGTATATGGTGAAATACTAATGTGGCGGGATTTTGATGATCATGAAATGTTTAAAAGAGACATCGTATGAAGCGAAGAGAGAAGCCGCATATATGCGTTTGTAGATTTTTTCCTGGGAAGCATCTGTCGCGGAAATCGGAATCGCCGATCGCCAATCAAACTGGATGTTTCTCTATTACCAAATATATTGGAAAAGAATAGGGGACGGTCGAGAAGACGGTGGAGAATATAACGTCTAATTGATTTAGACGCGTTAGTGCAACACCGCGGTTTCATCATTAAAGTAAAAATGGATTTCGAAGAATTGCAGTTTGAAGGACAATAAGGACATGAAATGGAAGTTGAAGCAAACGTTGAAGAAATGGAAGTGAATGAAGAAATGGAAGTAAATGTGCTGCACATACTGTTATTTTACTCTAGGACATATGAAGTTTTGTGCGTCATGCATTGTGACATTACACGGATTGTTCTCGATGTTATACGTTGTTCGCAGACATGACACATATCCGTATATCCTCATGGATGGTCTCTTTTGTTCATCTTGTGGAGACCCATTATATCTTATTTCACCGTGTAATCTGTGCCCTATGTGTGTTTTTGTGTAAATTTTAACGGTGTAAATAGCCTGTGTAAATAGCCTGCAGTATTTTTACCTATTTTAGTGTATACATATTATTGTCTAAAATTAAGAGACTATGGCCTGTATTCTGAAGGTGACTGACTCAAGAGCCAGGGGTTTCTGGTTCAAATCCAGCGGTGGTAGGCAAATTTTCTAAGTACAATATAAATTTATTTAATTAAGCTTGCACGTAATAGCGTGAAGAGTTAATAGAGAAACGCGAACGCGATACCCCCCCCCCTACTTCTCCGCGGACCGACGCTGCCGTTGCACGCGGACCCCTTCCCGATACGATAATTCCTCCGCATAAACGAAAGATTTTATAGTAACTACGATGATATCGTTCGTATAAGTTACTACAGAAGTAATACTCATGTAAACTATTATAATTCCTGTCACATATAATCATTCTTTTTGTTACAGTGCATATGGGTGGACAACGTGCCCGTACTTGAAATAGAACTATATAATATGGTGAGGATTCGGATCCCTCGCAATCCGGTACGTATGAATATTTTCATAGATTTCACATTTTTTAAATTTTTGTTTATCCTGTTTTCAGCACCATATATACATGCACGAGATAAATATATAAGGATTTGTAAATTTGGCGCGCCTGCGTTGGGTGCGTTGGTTTAGGACGATTGACCAGGAAAACACCGCTGAAATCTGGGAAAATTCCGGGGACATCGATATTTTTGGATTACGTCGTTTATTCGATATATATGGAGGACTTTGAAGAAGAAGAAGAAGAAGAAGAACACTGGTAAGTTACTCGTTTTTCCAATACAAAATATTGAATAAACATTGCTTTATATTAATCATCTTGTTACATTTGTGGTGTTTTAGGTAAAGAACCCAAGGAACACACCAAAGTCAACAAATAGTCAAAATGACTGTATTTTGATTCAAAATGGTCACGCATTTTCTGTATGACAAAAAATTGACGGTCATAATAAAGTCAAAATTATATCAAAATGTTTTACCATTATTTTACCATCATTTTGACTTTTGTGACTTTTCCATGTATATATATACCTATGTATATATATATGTATATATATATGTATATATATATGTATATATATATATATATATATATATATATATATATATATATATATATATATATATACATATACATTTGGCGCAAACCAGAAGTCGATACGTTAACTCGTTCGGGAGTTATTTAGGCTCAAAGTTCGAAAAAGCCAGTTTATTCTTACTAACACATTATAATTTTTATTATAAGCAAAAACGTTACTTTATAAAAACACTTGGTAATTGTATAGATGGGGGGGACCACCTTGGATGACCTTGATATTTTAGTATGTTGTCAAGGTCACCCTCCTGAGTGACCTTCAGAAGGTTTTAGCCCGCGCTCGTTATTCGTTAAAAAGTTATTAACAAAAAATGTTTCGAAAATATAGCAGCTATTTTGAGTATTGGAAGGCATAAATGACTAATATATATGTCGAAATAGTTCACGCATACACTTTTCACGCAAACCGAGGTTTACGCACACCTCCCCCTGCTTTCGGGGGAGGTGCGGTAGTCCCGAAATAGTTCACGCATACACTTTCCACGCGAACCGAGGTTCACGCACACCCCCCCCTGCTTTCGGGGGAGGTGCGGTAGCCCCGAAATAGTTCACGCATACACTTTTCACGCGAACCGAGGTTCACGCACACCCCCCCCCTGCTTTCGGGCCGGCCCGAAAGCAGGAGGGGGTGTGCGTGAACCTCGGTTCGCGTGAAAAGTGTATGCGTGAACTATTTCGGGGCTACCGCACCTCCCCCGAAAGCAGGGGGGGGTGTGCGTGAACCTCGGTTCGCGTGGAAAGTGTATGCGTGAACTTTTCATGCGTGGAAAGTTAATATGCGAGATGCCATATGGGTTAGATGACGCGCTTTAAAAGTATTCAACTGTTTAAAGCGCGTCATCTAACCCATGTAAGTATTCTCTGCTTTAACAAAAAGACTTCAATTTATCAACAATTTACTACTTTAAATGTTGTGTTTTGGTAAAGCAGCGACTTTCTCGCGAAATAAAGTATTCTCTGCTTTAAAGAAAAACGTAATATTAGTCGTTTATGCCTCTCAGTACTTAAAATAACTGCTATATTTTCGAAAATTTTTTGTTAATAACTTTTTAACGAATAACGAGCGCGGGCTAAAACCTTCTGAAGGTCACTCAGGAGGGTGACCTTGACAACATACTAAATATCAAGGTCATCCAAGGTGGTCCCCCCCCATCTATACAATTACCAAACACTTTACTTTATTAAAATTAAAAGTACTTTTTTAATAAAGATATTACGTTACTGTTTCCTTTTTACGCGTTACCGTTACTTTTTGTAAAAAAAATAGCATGATATCGTTTAAAAAATTATATGTATATACATATACACACGTAGAAAAAAAAGAAAAAGAGAAAGACAGAGGGCACATAAATATAATATAAATTTGCTGGCATAACAGAAGTTTGGCTATTTTTCTAATAGAATCGATGTTAATTATAGGTTTGTTCGCGTCGCATGCTCCAATGTACACCAGAGAGCACTTGGATCACAGATAAGATGACGGTTGGGTCAGATGGGTTTATGTGCACCAACGCTCAGTGACACGAACGGACTTTTGGATCACAGATAAGATGGCGGTTGGGTCAGATGGGTTTATGTGCACCAACGCTCAGTGACACGAACAGACTTGAGCACTCCCTTCCCTTCTTCCAAACTTCCAATCGCACATCGCACATCATTGACTGGTTATTCCAAATTGGTAAATAATGGATCGTTTAGATTTTTTGGGCGGTTTTCGTATGATAATAAATAATATTAATGATGACTTTTTGGCTGAAAATCTTGTACCTTTGGCAAGAATTGGTGATTTGTTAGAAGACAATGGGAACGACGATGAAATAGAAAGTGAGTATTGATGATAAAGATGTGGCGTTTCTAACTTTGGCGTAATCTGTAAAGATCTTGTAATTTTAAATTTATTTTTTCTTAAGTAGTTTGTGCACTTTTATTGTATTTTATGATTGATATTTGCAGATATTGCCATTAACGCAATTGTTGAAATTGCAGAAGGTTTCGTCCAAAGAATACATAGAACATGCATAACTAATTACACTGAAAATATAGTGCCTATGTATACGGATAGAGAGTTTGTTATGCATTTTCGTTTGAAGAGAACACTTTTTATAAGTATGGTAGAGAAATTTAGCCATTGGCCATATTTTAGAAATTTAGGAGGTAAGTATTGATTTTTTTAAATTAGATATGTGTATACTAAAAATTTTTAACTTTATTTTGAATAAAGTTTGATCAATATTTTATAGGACATGGAGGATTCAAAGTAGTTTCGGCTGAGAAACATATTCTCACTTTTTTGTGGTTTGCTGGCCATCAAAGTGCTAGTTTCAGAGATGTTGCTGACAGATTCGATCTCTCTCTTA
Source organism: Temnothorax longispinosus (assembly GCF_030848805.1). NCBI lineage: Eukaryota > Metazoa > Arthropoda > Insecta > Hymenoptera > Formicidae > Temnothorax > Temnothorax longispinosus. The sequence continues at coordinate 11,173,362 of NC_092364.1, forward strand.
GTACCCTTGAATCTGTGTTACGTAGAGTCACACAATTTTTGTATGATATGAGGAATGAAGTTATTCGGTATCCTACTGAAGTAGAGAAGCAAAGAACGCAAAGATACTATCTCGAAAGTAAAGGTTTTCCTGGAGTAATTGGTAATAATGTGATTCTCTTCGATGATATTATATTTAATTTAAGCTCACAGTTTTGTAATTCAGTATGTGTAATCCAATTACATTAATTTATTTAGTGTATTTCTTTTTTGTTATAGGATGTATTGACGGCTCACATATCCGTATTGACAAACCTTCTGAAGATCCAGTGGCTTACATCAATAGAAAGCATTATTTTTCCGTACACATGTAAGGGACCGTTAATGAACAGAAGAAGTTCTTAGATGTATTCATTGGCTACCCTGGTTCAGTGCACGATGCAAGAGTATTTGCAAATTCCAGTTTGGCTGAAGATTTGCCAATACTTTGTGAAAGTATAAACTTATCACATTCATAATTTACTGTATTTTTGTATATAAACCAACTAGCTTTGTATTTCTTATTCAATTCAGTTAAAATCGTAAATATCTTGTAGATATGGACTGGTAATTATCTATAATTTTTGTATTTGAAAGTGTCCGGAGAAGATATTCACTGCCAGTATTATAAATTTGTAGTACATGTAAACTATAAATTTTCAACGCTGGCAGAGTGAATATCAAAACGCAGCCTTAGCATTAGCTGTTAATCTTAAATATACGTGCTTTTATTTCAGATGGAAGCCGATATAAATGCGCAAGTATTGTTGCATACTTCTTGGAGATGCTGCATACCCATGCCTTCTCCAATTAATTACTCCATATCGGGATAATGGACATTTGACGCAGGCCCAAAGAAATTTTAATCGTATACATAGTCAGTGCAGAATTTCAGTTGAGCATGGATTTGGAATACTGAAACAACGTTTTAGACGGTTATATTTTCTCAAGCTGAGAAATATGCAATTCATCGTCAAATTCATCTTCGCTTGCTGCGTTCTTCACAATTTGGCTGACTTGGATGATTTGCAACACATGGAAGAACCTGAAGTCGACAATCATGCCGATATAAATGCGCAAGTATTGTTGCATAATGTCCCAGCAGCAGATAGAGATGAAGATCCAGATGATGATCGACATGGTCGCGATCTCAGAGATGAATTATGTAGACAATTGTTTCAACGACGATTTGAATAAGAGTATCCAAATAAATTTGTTTAAATATTTTCTTCTAATATTAATATTTAAATATTATGTTTATTATTTTTTTTAAATATCGATATCGTGTCGTTAACATTGACATATCACATGCTGCATCGTATCAATCTGTGTCGTTCAATTAAAAAATATGTATGATGTACTTGACGTATAAAACTATCTCAAAGTGCTTTCAAATATTTATGTTGTTTTTTTTTAGTTATAAAAATTAGGAAATATAATGTACAAAATGTAATAAACAAAATGTATAAATTATATTTTCAAGAATTGCAACAACAGCAACGCGTTATTTAAATTTTAGATTGTAATTATAACGATTATAACAATTAACGATTACACAAATATATTTCATTTATTAATAATTATGAATATTACAATTATATATCTTCTATTCAGCTCATTTTAATTAAAATAGATTAAAATTTGATATTAAATTTGATGAAATAAGTTCTCATGTAATATCATAAAAAAGACAACAAATAAAACAATTTTGTTAAAAATTTATCCATACATCAGTCTTTTATTGTCATATACGCCTATTTTTTCATACAAATAGAGAAATATAACTGCATAATGTAAATGTATATTTTACTATTATATGATTTTTTTATCGATAATTATCAAAATCAAAAATGTTATCGAGAATTAACAAAAAATGTAAATTGGACAAGAAATGACAGTTTTGATTTTCAATCATTAGCTTTGTACGCTTGACTGCAAGTAAATAATGCTGCTTTATTATGTAAAAAAAAAACTCAATAAGTAAATGCAGCTTTGCTCTGTTGCAGAGTTTGATACAGCTTTGTTACGCTGTTTATCAAAATAACAGAAAAGAAATAAATGAAAAAACTGAAATAAACTTTAATAAACTAAAAATTATTTAAACTTGAAATAAAAATTTTAAATACAATTAACAAAATTATATAAACTTTAAATACATATAACTACATACGTATATGTGAAGCGTTCATAAAGTTTGTAACTTTCTCAATAAAGAAAAGAATGAAGTCGATTGAAAGTGTACACATTTATTAGCCTTTATTTACCTATGAATCCTGTAGTTACACATTTTTCCCAGTGATGCAAGATCTGTCAGATATAATTATTGTAAAAACCAACACATTTTTGTTTTTTAACAAAATTAAAATTAAACTTAATAAACTGTTTATAAATTTTATAAATTAAAAGGTGTATATATATATATATATATATATAAAAGACAATGTGTCTATTTTTACAACTATTATACCCTTACAGATCTTGTCAGTAAAAATGTGTAACTTCGCAGAATTCATATGAAAAGGTTAATAAATGTGCACAGTTTTACTACTTTTTCACTTTTAAGCCCAGATAGCACAGTGCGTCAAATAACGTTGTAATGCCGTCAAAGTGACGTCTCTTACGACAACAATCCGCCACTTTGACTGCACTATTACGCCACTTGATGCCACTGTGCTATCTGGGAGTAGACAAAGAAACAAACTTTATGAATGTCTCATGTATATAATTTGATGAACCTTCAGTCTTATTATATCTTATTAATCTTCTTCGTCTGATAATTTTTGTGTTGAGTATTTTTTATTTTCTATTCTCTCTAGTATCTTAAGTTGCCTTTCTAAGATGCTATTTCGCTCTTTTTGCAATTGTAATTGTTCTGTTTGTAATTCATTACATTTTTTTAGCTCCGCCAGATATTTTGTACGTATTTCTTGTTTGGCATCACTTTCTCTTTGTAGCACAGCACAGATGGATTCCTTAACTGATTGTAGAGTAAGCGCCAATTTGCCATCTCGTACTTTTGCTTTTGTATTTATTAAAGATGAGCAACTGCTATCCGTTATGGACGATCTGCTGCTACCTGCTACTGATAGAGATTCACTGTTAACTGCAGATGGTGTCGAAGGTGGTGAGTTTAGTGCGATAGAAGATTGTTCTTCATTTTCATTCCTGTAATAGAAAACATTTTAAATTATATATCTAGAAATGAATTAAAAAACATCTTAAGGAGATGATTACTCACTGAGACAAATGTTGATTGACCACCCTTTGCAAAACTTCTTCTTGAGAAATCATTTCATTGCGGCCAGCTACAAAAGGTGGCACTCCACTGTGACTTTTTCCAAATAATTTTATCATTTCACTGCAAAGATACATATGTATTCTATTACCTATTACTCATTAACTACTAAATATAATACTAAATACTTAATAAAAACAGAATATTGTGAGAATAACAAAATAAAAATATAAAGCAAACTGACTGAACTGTTAATTATAAATGTTTAATTCAAAAATATTACATTTATAGTTACATACAGAAAATACAAGATAGAACTTACTCTTCATATGGAAGAGGTTTAGTGCCTTTCCCAGAACTGTTTTTTCCCATGGTCCGTTCAATATGTTTATCCCATTTCTTCTTCAACAATTTAAATTTATTTTTCATGTGATTTTTAGTATCATTCACATAACCTCTTTCCTGGAAAGATTCTGCTATCGCTTGAAACATGGCCTCTTTACTTTGATATTTTCTTTTCTGGAATTTTTTTTCATGCTGTTCATACTCTGTGAAAAACAACATTATGGTTCTATGGTCCCAAATAAAATAGCCATCATTATTGACACCAGAAGTATTCTCTTTTTCATTATCTGAGCCTTGATTTGAGTCTTGAATTGAAGAGTCCAATGAAGATACAATTGTAGGCGTGTGCTGCATAGAGCTTGTTGCAGGAACCGTAACAGAAGGACTCTCATGGATTTTAATCTGAGGCTGAATTCTAGAAGGACCTGCTTTATTTGGTAAAGCATCCAAAAGTGAAGAGTCCAGTGAAGACACAATTGTAGGTGTGTACTGCATAGAGCTTGTTACAGGAACAGTAACAGAAGGACTCTCATGGATTATAGTTTGAGGCTGAATTGTAGAAGAATTTGTTTTATTCAGTACAGAATCCAGAGGCGCAGTTGTGGTTAGGAACTGTGTCGAGTCGGTTGTAGTAGTTGCAACAAAAGTCTGGGGAGGCTTGAATAACTTTATTGACACCAGTTTAGGTTTCACAGCTAAAAAATAAAACAATATTAATTATAGTACAATATTCATGCAATTTAAATTACCTTAGAATAAAATCATTTAATCTATCTTTTAGAATTTATTTTATTAGTCAATTAAGTAAAAATATAACTAAAGTATTGTATTTAAGTAATCAGCATCATATGAAATTCTTACGTTTAAAAGAAGTCTCCATAATTGTTAATTTTGAAATATTCTCTGGACTCTAGACCCGACTGACTTGAGCAATGGCTACTGTTTACACACTTCACACGCATGCGCGTGATGCGCGCATAACATAGCCTCAATTGCACCACCTTCGAAGGTGAGGCAAATAGAGCGTGCTTCTAATTGCTCCTTGGAGTGTACTCTAACGTGACGCGAACATCTAGTCGCCATCTTGGTTCAGGTGACGCGAACGTATTGGAGCGCATTGGAGTGAGAAAGAGCATGTTGGGGCATGCGACGCGAACAAACCTTATATTTAAATTAAATTACATACATTAATTTTGGCACCGTATTTATGTTACCATAGTGTTACCCTCTCCACACACACACGCGCACGCACGCACGCACATACAGAGTGAGTCATTTTAATTTACCCATCCCAATAACTTTCTTATTTTTAATTGTAGAAAAAAATGCTTCAGACAAAAGTTGTTTGGTTTAAAGGGGGATATATGATTCCTACATTAGTCATGTCGTAGATGTCGTCGTTTTCAAGAAATTTTAGGGGAAACTCATTTTTTAAATAAAACTTTATTTTTTTCCTTAAGATAAAAGTTGTAGAGCTCGTCGAGATTTTTTCAAAACACTATAATAAAACTCTCGTTTGTTAAGGATTTCCTGAGATATTTTAAATTTTGTTATAATATTTTTAATATAAAATATAAAATACCTTGTAAAGTATTAATTCACTTTTCGATGACTTTATCTTGATACTTTTATACGTAGATAATGAAAGAAATCGATTGTTGTAAAAAAAGAACAAAAAAATTTGATTAGATTTTGTAAACGCATTCAATTTTGCAAAATTGCAAATGTAAAAATTAATTTCATTATTATACGCTTTCTATTATTATTTTATATACAAAAGTGTCAAGGTAAAGTAGTTGAAAGGTGAATACTTTAGACTAACGAGGTATTCCATATTTCATATTATAAAAACATCATGAAAAAATTTAAAATATCTCAAGAAATCTTTAACGAAAGAGAGATTAGTGTTTCGAAAACGTCTCGAGATCTACAATTTTTCTCTCAAAGGCAAAATCAAGTTATTTAAGAAAATAGTCGCCTTTAAAATTAAAAAAAAACGACATCTACGACATAACTCACGTAAGAATCATGTGTCCTCTTTTCAAACCAAACAACTTTTGTCTAAAGTAATTTTTTTCTACAATTAAAAATGAAAAAAATTTGGATGTAATTTGAACAGTCAAATATCGATATCTCATGTAGTTTTAGGAAAAAATGTTTTAGACAAAAGTTGTATGACTTGGAGAAGAACAAATAATGGTAAAATAAATTTTTTAGGTCACATAAAATCATCGTCATATAAAATTCTATTTTTTTAAAATAGAATTGTATGATTTTTGTACACTGCAATAAAGTTTTCTTTTGTTAAGGAATTTTCTATTTTAAATTATATCCTGATATTTTTAATATAAAATATGAAATATCTCGTAAAGTATTCACTTTTCGATAACTTTACCTTCATATTTTTATACACAGAATGGTAAAGGAATCGAATAATAATATTAATTTTTATATTTGCAATTTGCAAATTAAATGCGTCTACAAAATGCAATCAAAGTTTTTAAAATAATTTTTTCTGTTTTCTTTTTACAACAATCGATTCCTTTCATTATTCTATATATAAAATTATCGAGGTAAAGTCAATCAAAAAATCAATACGTTACAAAATATTTCATATTTTGTATTTAAAAAATTTCATTAACAAAATTTAAAATATCTCAGAAAATTTGATTCTTTTATGAGCCTTTTTTCATGTAATCCAATTATTCTGTTTCTATCTGTTTAATGTAACGGTAACGATAAGTTATTTCTTTAAATGAATAATGAGTAACGGTAACAAGTTACTTCTTTCAATAAGAATAACGAGTTATATACAGTAACGATGAGTTACTTTTTTTAATAAATAACGAGCAACGGTAACCAGTTACTCCCGGAAAGAACGGTTTTGTTGAAGTATCTAAAAATTTAGCTAGATACAGAAAATAATTTTGTTGCAAGATCAAAATAATTATAGTAGGTCGCTAGAGTATAATAATAATTTTGTAAAAAATTTTGACATTTTAGAAATCAATTGAAATCTACATAATTATTTTGATGGTGCAACAAAATATAATCAAATTATTTTCAGATTTGTATCTAGCTAAATTTTTAGAATTTTCAGCAAAACCGTTCCTTCTGTGTTCTTGCAATGAGAACAACGAGTTACGGTAACGATAAGTTACTTTTTTGAATGAGTAACGAATAATGGCGAGTTACGGTAACGATGAGTTACTTCTTTCAATGAGTAACGAGTAACGGTAACGAGTTACTTTTTTTAAGAATAACGAGTTATATACAGTAACGATAAGTTACTTTTTCAATGAGTAACGAATTATGGTAACGAGTTACTTTTCAAATGTAACTTTACCTGATATTATATTATTAATTAATATACTTTGATATTATATTATTAATTAATTATTTATTTATTTGAAATATATTATTATAAAATATTCTTAAAGTATATGTTGGGACAACTTTGCCGAGTAATTAAGAGTTTCCGCACAAGACTCTCGTATAGTAATGTAGCGTAACGTAACGTAGGTCAACGCACAAAAAAAATGTATAACGTCGTAACCGATACGTTTCTCGTGCGCTGATCCACGTTACGTTACGCTGCATTACTATACGAGTCTTGTGAGGATACCCTTACAGTCATGATGAACGAATATCTAGAGACGGAGCACGCGCTCTGAATATGCCCCGATACGCGTGCAATTTCAAGTGAGAAGGCATTCCTGTCCCCGTTTGTACATGAGCCAGGCCACGGTCTTACATACAGGTCTGGAAACTCCACTGGAGGGGGTAGGTCGCTTATTGAAGCAACTTGTAATTCGCTTTGTCGCCACGAGAGGCACTGCGGGAAGGTAATGCCACTTGGTGTGAGACACTACCGTGTCTCTTGATTACTATTTTTATAATACAAACTTCCAATTTAGGAAATGTAAAATATAAAATAATTAATGTATTTAATAATGTATAATGTTATAATATATTAATATAATAATAATTTATAATGTAATAATATATTATGTATTTTAAATGTAAAATATGACATTTGCAAAATGATATAGTCTTGTTTGCAAGTGAGGGTAAGTAACGACGATTGATTCTTTAATAAAACCTGTTTTTCAAATACTGTGGAAACTGCATAAAGAAAAATATACTTATTGTTGCGCTCGTCCGCGCGTTCGCTGCTCACTCACTCGCGCACACACACTCGCGAACGCGGCGCGCAATCCCGTCGCCGGGAATAAGTACTCTCGGATGGAAGAGAACTGGTTTAATCAACAAATATAGTTTTTACAATAGAGCTCGTGAACACGTCCGAACGGTCCAGCTGTTCAAGAACAAATCTGACAGTCATTCGGAAAATCAATAAATCAATAAATTATATATGTGTCCCGTTGTCAAGGGACGCGCTTCGACTTGAAGCTTCCGCAGAGCGCAGCCAAGTTCAGCCCACGGGTAACGGGTGTCACGGCACGGGCGCAACACTGCCCTCCAAGAAGAACTTCTTCCCTTGATCTGTGGACTTCTTCAGGAACTCCATGCCTAGAAACAAACTGGCTGACAAAAACATCCGCCACAGTCTTTGCCCTGATATTCCTAAGCGGAAAAGCTTCCACTGGGCGAATGCCGAGGCGGGGACTGGGGAGTCTTGCGAGACGCAGGGTCCACGGAAGTATTCCCCCCCCCCATGTCCAAAGATTCAAGAGGATTCAGCGCCGGGAACAGAAAGGGGTCCACGTTGGGCCGGGAAGAAGCGGTACAAGAGGAGTCGTCCTGAAGCCGGCGAGGGGGGGAGCCTGGCCAGCTTTCCCCCAGGAAGAGCCGAGACAGGAGATTCGCGGAGGAGGAGGTCGAGAGGACCGAACGCTTCCGAGGGAGAGGACTCAGGGGACGGAGCCCGGTAACCCGCAGCAGCAGCTCGGGGTAGGGCAAGAATTCGTCTCGAAATCCCGAAGATGTGACCGCTGAAAAGCTGCCCTTCTGGATTGTCGGGACGACAATCTCGAAGAGGGAGGGCAGTGTTAATTGCGCCCGTGCCGTGACACCCGTTACCCGTGGGCTGAACTTGGCTGCGCTCTGCGGAAGCTTCAAGTCGAAGCGCGTCCCTTGACAACGGGACACATATATAATTTATTGATTTATTGATTTTCCGAATGACTGTCAGATTTGTTCTTGAACAGCTGGACCGTTCGGACGTGTTCACGAGCTCTATTGTAAAAACTATATTTGTTGATTAAACCAGTTCTCTTCCATCCGAGAGTACTTATTCCCGGCGACGGGATTGCGCGCCGCGTTCGCGAGTGTGTGTGCGCGAGTGAGTGAGCAGCGAACGCGCGGACGAGCGCAACATTATTTTTATTATTTTAAGGGAGTAAAAAAGTACTTTTATATAAGAAATGCTTTATTGGTTTGTCAATTTCGACAATTTTTTTTTCTGTACAAATTGTTTTTGCATTTTTTGATTTTCTTGAAAAGCGTATTGTCGCATACGTAATCTAATATAATAAACTATTACATATGAGAGGATTTCGGAGGCATGTTCTGTGCAAGGAAAAGAAAATGTATAGGTAGTAAGTACTTCATCGACAGTTAAGTCAAAAACGTCGATGCAAGAGCAATACTTCGCAAAGCACGCTTCAATGTGGCGGATGAGGTCGAAAAACCTTAAATTAGCGTGAATCAGTTTGCCGCGGGATTTCATGTCGACCAACTGAGACACAGCAGAAGGGCTTGTGGACTGGGATCTTACAGCTTCTTCACAACTCACACAGGATTTGTACTTTTTAAGTATCTGTTTGCACAGGTACCCTAGAAGTACAATTTATAATATTATTATGTGATTGAAAAAATGTAAAAAATAGTCGGAGCGAGACAACACGTATTCTACATTAAATACCTAAAAGCGGAGTTATGTAAGCACATTAGTATAGTAAGCACTAGGACAGAACATTAAGCTGAATTAGTGAGCTACAAACTTCAATTTTGGTTAGTAAAAAGCATTTTAAGCGGAAAAAATTAGTTAAAACGAAAAACCTGTTACATAATAAATTATACAGTCAAGGATTGGGGATTGTGTATAATTATGATCAAGGGTATTGTCAATAATATCGTCCGCTTCCCAATCGTCGTTTTCGAGTACCGCGTCCAGTTTCTTCTGAATGTCTTGCAGATACCTACAGTATTTAGCCTTACTCTTTCCATAGATAGCCTGCAGATCGCTGATTGAGACTAAAATTGGTGGTGATCTATCGTTCGATACTGTGCAATTCCCAAATTTTGGTGGCTTAATTACACTGTATACAGACAGCATTTTATACAGCTGTAAGAATGTAGGGCAGTTTGGATGGTCATTACATCCCGCAGATTGGCGTATTGTACCAAAGAATTTCTAAAACGAATTCGACGTAGTTACAATAATACGTTAAGCATTAATGCAATGCAATGACCGTGCGAACACCGTCGTATATGACACACGCAGAAGAACGTCGAAAATAAAAGTGGACAATCAGGCGCAAGCAAAAGTTTTGCGAAAGTTTGTTGAACAAAAAAAGAACTGTACCTCTAAGTTGTCCTGATTTACTTTTCCTGTCAGTAAGTACTGAAAATCGAATTTCTCAATGAGATAGCGGCACATATCCATCGTAGATTGAAGCGACAACCTGAGTCCTTTGGATGTTTCAGGAGTAAGATATTCTTCGGGCTTGATGTCTCCTTTGCAAACTGCCGACTCCCAATCGTTCAACCAACGTAATGAATCTTGTAGCACCTGATAAAAAAATTAAGATAAAACCATTATTGTTTAAAAAACTAATGATGGTTTTACCTTGAAATCGTTAGAATCCGGAGTTAGCCCTTCATTTGGAGACTTCCGATTTAATGCGTTATGGTGCGTCTCCACCAGCGAGTAAGAACTCTCGAGAGCAAAAAGAAAGAGAGAGAGAGAGAGAGAGATACTCTCGAGAGTCTCTCTCTCTTTCTCTCTTTTTGCTCTCGAGAGTTCTTACTCGCAAGTGGACACGCACCATTAAACATGTCATTTATTTGTTTGCAGAAGGAGATCGTCTCTTCACATCCAGTGAGCGATTGACATTTATGCGACAAGTAGAACGACAATCCATTAGCTACAGAATTACTAAAGATCTGTAATACAATGAATTAGTTTAGACTTATTGAACGACGATATAAACATTTATTTGCTGTCGAACTAATGTACAAAAGTACCTGGGTTGCGAGTCGAACGCGCATTTTTGATGTATTATCCAATTCCACGTGTCTTTTCGTAATTCTTGGGCATGCGCGGGCGTTACCTACGTGAACTTTGTCGAGATCGTACAAATTTGTTAAATATTCCCAGCGAATGTACTTTTTCGTAGGTGCTATCTGCAATTCAACGAAACTATTAAATATCTGTACGACGAATATAAGAAAAAATAAATAATACTTAGTATTATATTTTTCCAACTATTCTGGTATTGAAACAAAGGCAGTTATTAAGGAGTTTTGGCAATACCGTCTTTCAGATACGGTAAACGTAATCGAATGTCTATAAGACACTTATAAGATTTAAAATAAAAACACCATTTTAATATTACATGGAATTTCGATGTTAAAGAGGTAAGTAAAAGCGGAAATAAATTCTTTTTAATGTATATTTTTCTTTTTTTAGGTTCACCGAAAGGAATTGACAAAATTTTTATTGGTAAGTACGGAAACGTTAAAGAGGTAAGTAAAAGTGGAAATAAATTCTTTTTAATGTACATGTTTCTTTTTTCAGGTTCACCGAAATAAGCATGGTCAATAAGGAATTTTTGCAATACCGTCTTTCAGATACGGTAAACGTATCTGAATTGTTCAGATACATTCACTATGTACTATCTAAACAATTTAGATACGTTTACCGTATCTGAAAGACGGTATTGCAAAAACTCCCTATTGACCATGCTTATCCCATTACATTTTTTTTCAGGTATTCCGGTATTCAAATGAAGCTAATTGTAAGTATCTCCTTTGTGTGACAATTATTGATATATTTTATATTATATCTAATATATATTATACTTATGTTGACGCTATTATACATTTTTGTAACTTACCCGTAATCGCTTTTTGTTATACAACCGGTTCCGTACCCTTATGAAAATGTGCCCTTCATTGCCATTAAAAAATGCCATTGAATTCCCATTGTTCCAGACGCAATGGAAATGAAGGCATTTTTGCCAAAGATAAAAAGTTCCACACAAAATCCCATTGGTATTGCTATTGGTATTGCCACTGGTTTTGCCGTTGGTATTGCCATTGGTATTGCCATTAGTATTGCCATTGGTATTAACACTGACAATACCAATGGGATTTTGTGTGGAAATTTTTATCTTTGGCAAAAATGCCTTCATTTCCATTGCGTCTGAAACAATAAGAATTCAATGGCATTTTAATAAATGGTACTATTTTGTCTTTAATATAAATGCCTTCATTTCCCATTGCCTTTGGTTCAACGGACAATCTAATAGGAGCTCTTTATGTTCTTGATAAGATGTGGTGTATCAGAGAAAACAAATACTTTTCTTTCGTCATCCAACGGGTGCGTAAACCAGGTCTTAGTGTTTTCCATCGTGCCCCTGACGTCCAACATCTTCCACATTTTTGCATTTGTCGCAGCTCCATCGGCAACAACACCGTGGATCGTTGCTCCGCACTCTTCTAAATAGATGATCCCTTTGACCACCAATTTGGCAAGCTCTTCTCCCTTTACAGGGTTTTTCGACGCAAATACTCCGATTGTCTGCGTGTATGTGTCGGCGAGGGGTTGGAACATCATAACAAGGCCGTGTGTTGCTTGATCGTTGACGTCTGTCGATTTTGGTCCGTCATCCCCAAAATCCGTCAAGCCAGTGTAAGTGAGATTTTTTGAACAAACGGCGACCGATTTCCTTAAGTTTATTTCATCCAGCAATAGTATCCCGTGACGTTGCATACGTGTTTTAGAAGTAAACTTTTCCTTCAAGAGCTCCGCAAACTGCTTGTCGAAACCGCATTTCATATTTATAAGTGACAAGTATGTGCGTACCGTTCTTCTGCACGGTAATGGCAGAACATTGCTTCTGCGTAAAAACTCATAATATCCGGGCGATCTAATGTTCATTAACATACACAGCATCATCCACTCTTCTGTGTATCGTCTACCTTTGGCACTTGTTTTACTTGCAGCTCCGATAATTTCTTTCAGGGCTGCTTTCTGAGTGGCTGGCACGTTCAATTCTAAACACTTCTCGTCTAATGTCGTCTCTTGAATTTTAGCTATTTGGTCCTCTTTTTCTTTGACAGTCTGCATCAACAGATTGGCCTGCAACTTTGCTCGATTCTTTGCACATCTTTCGCGTCTTTGTTTCATTCGCATTACTTTCAGCTTACGTTGATCGACAGGATTCGGAAGATCACGAATACGATGCAAAGATGGACGATTTTTCAATCTCGATACTTGTTGAAGTATACGTTTTCTGAGCTTCGTGCAGTTGTCGCATTTTTTCGTTTCCAAAACCATACTGCACTCTTTGTGTCGCCATTGTTGGGTCCAGTCTTGGAATGCGGTATTAGCGGGCACACAGTGGACATCAATGTCGCCCAGACCACTACAAACATTCATGTTCTGGAATTTTTCCAAAATGCGTGGCATGGAGTCGGCTATATTATAAATTTGCTTCAGTTTCGTTCCCTGTGTGTTGACGTGACGCCCATTAACGTAATACTGCAATTGTCTGTCAGTGTCAAGAACAACATGTTTTAGAGCCAGCGGAAAGTGCATGCCGCTATCAGTTCTCGGTTTCGCATATGAAAATAGAATACGTTGTCCCTTTTGAGCGGGCAATTCACCGACGCTCCAGAATTTCGGTATTGTAGCAGAATATGTTTCACGGGCACTGGTATTCGTACTCGCTTCTTGAATGCCTATAAGACACTCATAAGATTAAAAAAAAAAAACACCACTTTAATATTAATACATGGAATTTTGATCTTAAAGAGTAAGTAAAAGTGGAAATAAATTCTTTTTAATGTATATTTTTCTTTTTTCAGATTCACCGAAAGGAATTGACAACATTTTTATTGGTAAGTACGGAAACGTTAAAGAGGTAAGTAAAAGTGGAAATAAATTCTTTTTAATGTACATTTTTCTTTTTTCAGGTTCACCGAAAGGAATTGACAACATTTTTATTGGTAAGTACGGAAACGTTAAAGAGGTAAGTAAAAGTGGAAATAAATTCTTTTTTATGTATATATTTCTTTTTTCAGGTGTACCGAAAGGAATTGACAACATTTTTAATGTAAGTACTGAATCATGTATTTTACGTTTATCACTGTATATTGCCCATCAACGATTCCTTTTCTGAGGTAAAGGGGGGGACATACAGGCCTACAGCCGCTATTGGTTACTTCTATTAAAGTCACTAGAACTTCTATGCTCCCCCCTTATCTCAGAAAAGGAATCGTTGACGAGCAGTGTATGTACACACGCGGTATTAATGCCTGGACACCGAAAATTGGATGCGTTTCGGAAACTCACTCTTTGTCTTTTTCTAAGGGGGACAGTTACAAAGAGACGAAGAGTGAGTTTCCGAAACGCATCCAATTTTCGGTGTCCAGGCATTAATGACCGCGTGTGTACTCAATAATTCAACTTTTTTTAGTTTGCATGTATATTTGTGAGTATGAATACAATCCCACATAACATCGCACATTTTATGTATATGCATTTTTTCTCCACTAATGTATATACATTTCATATACATGATTTGAATATACATTACGGTACACATAATACGTGCATCCATTAATGTATTTCGTATGTATGTGCAGCGCACAACAAATGTATGTACATTTCATATATATAATAGACTGTGATTGGTTAAACTTCGGTTAACTCGAGTTAACCGCGAATTGTGGAACCGGGCCTTACAGCCTGACTTGGCTATCTAGGATAATGTCTCTAATGTATGCCTGTATATAGCATACACGTGTAAAATGTCTCAATTCATACTTTAATTATATTAAATATTTCATAACAGCAACGTATTTTGGTTAGGCACGCAACCGCTCGTTTGACGGCGTTCGACGCGCGACGCTCGGCGTTCATTTGTTTACCTGACGCTCTTGAGTGTAGTACATATAATAGGTTAGTCTGTTAGCATTCGCGCGGCAAAAGTTGGGCGTCGAGCGTTGGCGTGAATCTCTGCATATTATTCTTCGAAGACGAATACCGGTCAATGACGAAATTCGTGCATGTGCACAGAAGTTAATTCATTGGGGAAGTCTCTATATATGGTAACAATCTGCGGTATCGATTACAGTATCAACCTGTATTGTCTGTATTCTTCGGCGTATTGGTTTTTATATGTGACTATCAGACAGAATTTTCTTTTCTAAAGTAAGTACACACTATATGTATACAGTATATATTGTATAATTTGGTTTTTGATCACTTGTATAACTTCAGTCTTTCTAACCTAGTTCTAACCTAGTCTAACCTTTAATCATGGATAAGTATGAAATAAATAAAAAAAAAAGTTTTATAGAAAACTTACAAACAGAATACACCGATCCGTAGCAATAATGAGCAGTAATTCTATGTCATCTCATAATATTAATATCCATAATAAATATATTCCAGAAATCTGTTCAAATGATAATGTTAGCACTGATAGCACAATGTTGGATAAAGATTCATGTGATAATAATGATAATTATATAAACGTTAATATTTCATACTGTGGATTACCCAATAATGTAAATAACGTTGACAAATCATCACATAATATTGAATATGATAAAAATAATGGAAATAGTGTTCCGTTACTCTCAAAACTAGCTGAATGGGCTATAAAAGATAATATAACTTTGTCGTCGTTGGGAAATTTACTTTATATAATACGAGAAATACCAGGATGTAGCGATATACCAAAGGATCCAAGTACTATTCTAATTCTTAAATACAAGAACTCTTGTAAAAACATCTAAAAAAGTAGTCGTAATACCTTTAGGATCCGGGACATATTACTATTTTGGTATAGAGAAAACAATAAATTTGTTTTGCAAAAATCATAAAATTAGTATACAACAAAATGAGGAGTTTTTACTAACTGTCAACATAGATGGTTTACCTTTAAGTAAAAGTTCTAATAGCTCGTTTTGGCCTATTTTATGCATGGTAAAATCAATAAATATTCTTTTGAAACAAGTGTTCTTAGTTGCTCTATATCATGGTTCCAATAAACCAAAACTTTCTGATGACTTTTTTAGAGATGTTGTAAATGAATGTATCCATCTATCAACTAATAAAATATTAATAAATTTTCTTAAATATAAATTCCGAATTTTAATGTTGATTTGCGATTTACCTGCAAAATCATATACTTTAGGTATTAAAGGTCATACAGGTCATTATTCGTGCACAAAATGTGACCAAGAAGGTGAAATGATTAATAATGTATTATGTTTCCCTGAAACAGAGCGCATTTGCAAAAGAACTGATACTTCATTTAGAACTGCTGCTCAACCAGAGCATCATATTAGTAAAAGTATGTTTTTACAAATACCAAACTTTAATATGATAGATAACGTACCTATAGATTATATGCATAATCTTCCATTAGGTGGCATGAAAAGAATCCTTTGTCATAAACGATACGGATGGATTTACGGTAAACCACCTTATAAGTTACGAGCTCGTGATGTTAATAACATTTCGGAAAATCTTTTAAAACTAAAGCGATATATTCCTCATGAATTTTCTAGGAAAACACGTTCCATACTTGAGTGTAAAAGATACAAAGCTACAGAATTCAGATTTTTTTTACTATATGCTGGTCCTATAGTTTTAAAAGATGTCTTATCGTCTAAAATGTATAACCATTTTGTTACATTGAGTCTTGCAAGTTCTTTAATGATAAGTCCATATTATTCGAGATTTGAAAATTATATATTATATGCTAACAGTTTGATGAACCATTTTATTTGTCAATCTAATAAAATTTATGGTCCGGACTTTGTATTTGTGGGGTTGTAGGTTGTAGGTTAGGATTAGGTTAAGGTGCGTTGTTCCCACAAATAACGAAACGTTCAATTGGGTATAATCTCGCTAGGTTTATTCATGCTCTCTGTACAAAATAAATATCTCTTCTATATGAATGTGTAGATGGTCGTGTGTGTTGGTGTAAGTTATCCTTGTGTAGTGTAATATATGCATTACTATTCTTTGAATAATTGTTTGATAATTGATTTCTTCTTCTCGAAAATAATTTCTCGCGGGACCACCAGGTTCCGTCCGGGAGTCCTAGGCTTGCCTTTTGGAGTGGACGGAATGGGACTCAGTTGGGTCTGAAGAAATCGAGGTCGTGTAGGCGTCTTAAAAATGTGGTCTGTTTGAGTTGCCACAGAGTTCTCCAGATCGATAGGATAAAGTGGGCGTCGAACACGTGGAGCTCGTGGTGGTATGTCAATCGGATAGAGTTTCCACGGTAGGAAGGTTTCTATCCTGAAGATCGGTATGGAGTCCCTCGCCTGGATCTCAGGAGCCGGTATGTCCTTGGGAGCCGGAGTAGAGATGGGTACGAGCTTCCAAGGTAGGAAGGTCTCTACCTTGGAGGTTAGGATCGGATCCCGCGTCGTAGCCTCAGGAACAGAAGTTATAGCTGGTGTAGGGCTCGGTAGGACTGGAGTCGGACTTGGAATAGATGGTGACTTGATTTCCACCGATTTCAGTGTTGCTGGGTCAGTATGACCCCACTTGGAAATCAGGGTGAATCTCCACTTCGTCTTGGACTTGGTCTGCAGGATACGTTTCCCAGGAGGTAGAGTTTCTACCTTGGTAATCAGGATGCGATTCTTCGTCTTGGTCACAGGAACAGGAGTCGGAGCCGAGGCCGTAGTCAGAGGAGGCAGCGCCTTGGTCTCAGGAGCAGGAGCTGGAGATGAAGAAGGCAGCGCCTTGATCTCAGGAGCAGGAGCCGTGGTAGGAGAAGGCAGCGCATTGGTCTCCACCGGATATGGAGTTGCCCGACGGGCTGGGTCGCGACGACCCCGGAAACCTTTCCGCGGCAGGGTGTCGGTTGACTCTTTACCGTAGATAGTTAACGCCCTGCCAAGCAGGTATAGACGAAGGCCCTGAGGAGAGCAACGCTTCGTATCTACGAAGGCCCTGAGTAGAGCAACGCTTCGTACCAAAAGAGAATTATGTTAGGGGTCCCGGTAGGTAGCACGCCCTGACTGGCGTTCTCGAAGATCGCTGGGGAGGCCCTGCTGAGCTGCCCTTTATATAAGGATCGATGTCGAACCTTACTTACGAGAGAGATACGCCGCGCAGCGGTGCGCGCCGAACTATCCCGCCGATCAATACTCATGCCGCGCGCCGATCGATATTATGCTACTATCCGTGCTGCGCGCCGCGCGCCTCCCGTCATATTATTCGTGTAGCGTATGTACAGTGGGGAGCATAAATGAGTTCCGTTACCCGGTGAGCTACGGTGCAGAGCGGTGCAGGCGAGCGCGCTACGTTACCGTTACGGTCGATAAAAGGTTCAAATACAGAACCGCGAACGCGTAAAAATGGTCAGTCACGCTGTATTGCTCGCGCGTGCATTTGATTAAAAAAACATTTTTAATACAATTTGATACACACAATTAATATTTATTACATACAATATAACAATCATAGGTGATTATGTAATTATAATTGTATTGTGCATCTGCAACTATTATTCCACCGACTAAGTATGTGTTTACTGGAATAATATAATTATAGATCATATGATAATTATAATTACAACATAATTACCTATAATTATTCTATTGCATATGAAAAATTATTTCGCGATGTTTTATAATTTTTACGATGTCGTATTATTTTCAGTATTTTATTTATAAGTAAATAAAATATTAAAATTAAAAGCTAAGTAATGTTACGGCCGATATTCCGAGCAATATTAAAGTATTAATAAAAAGCTAGACATATATACATTTTGAATTATAATTATCGAGTCAACGTTTCGACCTACTTGGTCTTTCTCAGGGCATTACATTTAAACTTACAAGTGATATAAATAAAAATAATAATAACTGTTGAAGTTCACATTATCAACACTGAAAATTATAGTCATCGCCGATGGAACGATTACGACACGCAAAAGAAATAAGGTCAAAGCCAACTTCGAATTAAACGCCGTCACAGGCCACATAATTACAATAATTGTTACCGATTACAATAAATCCTGATCTGAGTTGCAGCTGACGGAGATGCTAATTTCGTGCATTTTCTGTATATTTTAAAAGGGGCAGTCCCCTCTGTATGATCCTGGTATCAGCCATGCTCAACGTCGGAAATTGCTATGTCCGATATTAAATGGAAGTAGAGATCGGTGTTGCGTCAAGAACCTTTTAAAATATACAGAAAATGCACGAAATTAGCACCTCCGTCAGCTGCAACTCAGATCAGGATTTATTGTAATCGGTAACAATTATTGTAATTATGTAGCCTGTGACGGCGTTTAATTCAAAGTTGGCTTTGATTTTATTTGATGCTAATTTGTTGCTCGCAACACAAGTGTAAATAACAGCGGAAAACCTCAGCGTGCGGATAGTCATAAGAGTATAAAGTATCAGAAAAGAATTTGTTGCTCGTTTAAATTTGCTACTGGCGTATTGTCTGAATTTGTTGCTCTCGATATATTCAAGTTCCGAATTTGTTGCTTGCAAAATAAGTATAAACAATAGCGGAAAACCTCAGCGTGCAGCTAGTTACAAGAATAAAGTATCAGAAAAAAATTTGTTGCTCGTTTAAATTTGCTACTGGCATATTGTCTGATCTTGTTGCTCTCGATATATTCAAGTTCCAAATTTGTTGCTTGCAAAATAAGTATAAACAATAGCGGAAAACCTTAGCGTGTAGCTATAGTTATAAGCGTAAGGTATCAGAAAAGGATTTGCTGCTCGTTTAAATTTGGTACTGACGTATTGTCTGAATTTCATGCTGAGATGTTTTCCGCTATTGTTTATACTTATTTTGCAAGCAACAAATTCGAAACTCGGATATATCGAGAGCAACAAATTCAAACAATACGCCAGTACCAAATTTAAACAAGCAACAAATTTTTTTCTAATACTTTACTCTTGTAACTAGCTGCACGCTGAGGTTTTCCGCTATTGTTTATACTTATTTTGCAAGCAACAAATTCGGAACTTGAATATATCGAGAGCAACAAATTCAAACAATACGCCAGTACCAAATTTAAACAAGCAACAAATTTTTTTCTAATACTTTACTCTTGTAACTAGCTGCACGCTGAGGTTTTCCGCTATTGTTTATACTTATTTTGCAAGCAACAAATTCGGAACTTGAATATATCGAGAGCAACAAATTCAGATAATACGCCAGTAGCAAATTTAAACGAGCAACAAATTCTTTTCTGATACTTTATACTCTTATGACTATCCGCACGCTGAGGTTTTCCGCTGTTATTTACACTTGTGTTGCGAGCAACAAATTAGCAACAAATAAGGTCAAAGCCAACTTTGAATTAAACGCCGTCACAGGCCACATAATTACAATAATTGTTACCGATTACAATAAATCCTGATCTGAGTTGCAGTTGACGAAGATGCTAATTTCGTGCATTTTCTGTATATTTTAAAAGGTTCTTGACGCAACACCGATCTCTACTTCCATTTAATATCGGACATGACAATTTCCGACGTTGAGCATGCGGCTGATACCAGGATCATACAGAGGATTGCCCCTTTTAAAATATACGGAAAATGCACGAAATTAGCATCTCCGTCAGCTGCAACTCAGATCAGGATTTATTGTAATCGGTAACAATTATTGTAATTATGTGGCCTGTAACGGCGTTTAATTCGAAGTTGGCTTTGACCTTATTTCTTTTGCGTGTCGTAATCGTTCCATCGGCCGTAACATTACTTAGCTTTTAATTTTAATATTTTATTTATTTATAAATAAGATACTGAAAATAATACGACATCGTAAAAATTATAAAACATCGCGAAATAATTTTTCATATGCAATAGAATAATTATAGGTAATTATGTTGTAATTATAATTATCATATGATCTATAATTATATTATTCCAGTAAACACATACTTAGTCGGTGGAATAATAGTTGCAGACAATACAATTATTACATAATCACCTATGATTGTTATATTGTATGTAATAAATATTATTTGTGTGTATCAAATTGTATTAAAAATGTTTTTTTAGTCAAATGCACGCGCGAGCAATACAGCGTGACTGACCATTTTTACGCGTTCGCGGTTCTGTATTTGAACCTTTTATCGACCGTGACGGTAACGTAGCGCGCTCGCCTGCACCGCTCTGCACCGTAGCTCACCGGGTAACGGAACTCATTTATGCTCACGGTCGCGCGCACGTGGCGGACAGCTGACCGCCACAGTATCAAACAACATACATAACTTTCTGCATTTAAGTGATTGTGTTAAATTATATGGCTCACTTGATAATTTTAGTGCTTTTTTTTCGAAAATTATATGCAGCAATTAAAGATTCGTAAATCTACTCTGCCTTTACAACAAGTAATACATCGTGTGCTTGAGGAAAATAATATTACTGATCAATGTACTTTCTCTAATATTTCAAATGATAATTCTTCTGTAAAACTATTGATGGAACATTTAATGGACCTTTGATAAATAATTGCTCATCTCCACAGTATACAAAAATACAAACAAATAATTATTATTTAGATATTTCAAAAATTGCAGATAGACTTGTAGAACTAAAAAATAATGTAATTGTTGAAATTAAGAATTTTGCTTTTCGTGAAAACTCTACATGTTTATTAGGATCGTCTTTATTTGATATTCAATACATAAGAAAAGAAAATAATTTACTTGAAGTATAAAATATTAACTTTATTAAAAGAAAATTAGTAGTATTACCTTATAAACACAATCTTGTTTTATTTCCACTGCTACATCTAAATTTATAATTACAGCTAATTTTAGATTTGCTAAAATTTATATAATACTTCTTGTTCTATATAATACACATCTTTTTATTATATAAATGTTCTTTTTTTACAATATTATAATATATTATAATAATATAAACAGTAAAAAGTATTAACATATTATTTTACTTTTTAAATCATATTATTATAAATAATTAAAATTAGTATGAATCACATTAAATTATAAACTTATTTATTTTTATATTTAAATTTTTATGTTTAAATATTATTTCTGTTTTATGGTAAAATATCACCAAAAAGATGACTTGGTTTGTTGTCAAATTTGATGCCGAGGATACAGTAGAAGCTGTACCAAAGACGTGGTACATAAAAACAAATTCACAGTGTTATTGGCCACCAGAAGGCACTCTGAAAAGTGTTATAATAGATTTAATAAAAAAGAAACATATTCCTGAAGCAAACTGGATGTTATATGAAGCTACTATTTTGGGCATTTATGGTAAAATACATTTATATAAAACCAAGTATAAAACATATTATTTTATAATATTGATCTTAATTCTGAGTTTATAGTATTAATTATTATAATAATAATTATTATAGAGATATTACAGTGAGTTATTTATGATAATTGTAACTAATATTTGTATTTTAATCTATATCTATTTACGTTCTCAAGATCAATGAACTTTTTTAAGAGCATTATTTTTAAGTGTTAATTCATTTCTGAAGTAAGTCTTATATCCTGTATTGTAATTAATATGTTTTATGTTGTTTATTTTTTATGTATATAAAAGATATATGTAAATAAAACATATATTAATTATAATACAGGATATAGGACTTACTTCAGAAATGGATGGATATATATATATATATATATATATATATATGTTGTATGAAATTAGCAACGTATATTGCTTCCTCATAGAGGAAGCTTTGTTTTCGTGATTTTCGTATATGAACCTTTGATTGTGTATAAAGTTGGATCTAGTCAATCAAATTTAAAAAAAATATATATGAAATAGGGGTAGAAGAAACCAACGAAGAGATTGGTTTTTGAGTTTTTTCTGCCAATATGTTCAGATTGTTGTAAAACGTCGAAATATCGCCTAAAAAAAAATGTCCGTATGTGTGTGTGTGTGTATGTGCACATTTGATGTTGTGGTTGCTCTAACTTCCGCAAATATTGAGATATCGGGCTGTTTTTTTTTTTTAATCGATAGAGTATCATTCAAGGAAGGTTGGTATTGAATTTGACGATGATCGGTAAAGGGGTTCTTTTTTAAAAAAATTTTAAATTTTTTAGAAATGTCCGTGGTTGCTCTAACTTCCGCAAATATTGAGATATCGGGCTGTTTTTTTTTTTAATCGATAGAGTATCATTTAAGGAAGGTTGGTATTGAATTTGACGATGATCGGTAAAGGGGTTCTTTTTTAAAAAAATTTTAAATTTTTTATAAATGTCCGTGGTTGCTCTAACTTCCGCAAATATTGAGATATCAGGCTGTTTTTTTTTTTAATCGATAGAGTATCGTTCAAGGAAGGTTGGTATTGAATTTGGCGATGATCGGTAAAGGGGTTCTTTTTTAAAAAAATTTTAAATTTTTTTAGAAATGTCCGTGGTTGCTTTAACTTCCGCAAATATTGAGATATCGGGCTGTTTTTTTTTTTTAATTGATAGAGTCTCGTTCAAGGAAGGTTGGTATTGAATTTGGCGACGATCGGTAAAGGGGTTCTTTTTTAAAAAAATTTTAAATTTTTTTAGAAATGTCTGTGGTTGTTCTAACTTCCGTAAAATTAGAACTCTAACTTTCGTAAAATTAGAAATATCGATCTATTTCTAATTTTATTATATTTTTTAGTCTTTTCTACCCCTATTTCATATATAATTAATTAAAATTCAGTCTGTAGAAAACTTCATAAGTTGCGAGTTTCACATGTTACATGTCATTTAGTGAATTTCAAGATAATATCGATTTTTAATAATATATTTTTACGAAAAACGGAAGAAAATAAATAAGTAATGGAAGAATATAAGAATTGTAAGTTAAAATTACATTTGTCTACTACATATATATAATATATATATATATATATATGCATATGTAATATGTTTAATATTAATATAAATATAAATAGAATATATTTAATCTTTTAAAATTCTAGTATTGGATGACGGTTGGTCATTGTATTATCAAAATACATTCTGCGCGGATCGCAGTGATTATTATGAAAATGCATTCTGCGCTAGGTGCAATAATTATTATAAAAACGCATTCTGCGTTAAACGCAGTATACAATAAAATGTATCTATTATAATCAGTTTAAATAACGAACAGAAATCAACAAAAAATATGCTATGTTCAACAACCTGCATTATATTATTTTTTAGTGGACTAAGCCTCAATAATTGAGAATTCAAAAAATGATGTTTTAAGACAATAAAAAAGTGTGCAAGTAGAAACTTGCACATTGCTTCCTCATAGTTTTTAAGTGTGCAAGTAGAAACTTGCACATTGCTTCTTTATAGTTTTTAAGTGTGAAAGTAGAAACCTTCGCTCACAAAGCTTCCTCTATGAGGAAGCCAAAAAAATAAATACTAATAATTATACATTAAATAAAATAAAAGCTTACTCATAGAAGAAGCTTTGTGAGCGAAGGTTTCTACTTTCACACTTAAAAACTATAAAGAAGCAATGTGCAAGTTTCTACTTGTTTTTAATGATTATAATGTATGTGTTTATTTGTCTTTCAGGATGATATAATGCATATGGAAGTAGAATTTCTAGATATGAAGACAGTGATACTTCAAACATTTCTCACGATACTTTAAAAAGTAATGATATCAATATTTCAGCATCACAAAACATAAATGCAATGTTAAGGAATAAACACAATAACTGTAAGGGAGTATTGATTAAAAAAGAAAATAGGAATCAGATAAAAAACAGTAATGCACATATTGAACAAGCTAAATGTGCTGAAGGCCTTCAGAAAAATGACAATACACTAAAAGATTCAAATACTCGTGTACAAAAATCCGAAAATGAGGAAATAAATAACACCAATTCAAGAAAGGGGGAAAAATATCAAAAAAAGAATTGAAAAATACTATTAAAATTTCAACGAAATTAAACGATGTTTATGCACAAACATATGAATTAAAAAGGGATTATTACAATGCTAAGCTAGAATATTTAAGGAGATTGGTGGAAGCGCATGAAAAATTAGCCGGTGTTACACAACTGTGACAAAAAAGTAATATTTGAATATTACATTTATACACTTAGTGCTTATATGAAGAGATTAATATTTTTCCTTTTGTTTTATTGGGTTTATTCTCTAAATTATTATGCAAGACTGATGTAATATAAATTTTTTTTTTTATACTTGCAAGATATAAAATGTTGGTCTATATGCTTATTTTAAATGGAAGTTGTAGAAATAACAAATTTTATTTTTTCCAAATATTACTATGGCAATGTTATTTTATAACTTAATATTTAGTTTTGTTTAATGCCGTATAAATAATATTTATCAAAAACTTATGTTGTACACATTAGTGATTGACTGTGATTGTACTACAGTTAAGGGATAAAAATTAGTTGTTCGGCCTTCACATGAGACCGTCGTGTTTTTCTTCCGACCCGCCACGAATTTTATATGTTTGACGCACAATGATCCATCATTGCTAAAATAACTTGAAAAGGACCCAAAATAGTGGTCGAAACGTCGTTGTGTTTTGCTTAATAAAACTTGCCAGTCAGGCCGTTTAACTATACCTAATAATTAATGTTAATAAAAATATGGAATTATTATTACCAATTGAGTATTTATGGAGTGATACCCTTTTCTATTGACATAAATGTGTTCTGGATAAAGATTATTGTTTTCTGCTGGAGGAAAAATAGCTATATGGGTGCAATCTATGCAACTTATAGTACCCGGAAATTCATATCTTCTATAGAATCTTAAATAACAGAAAATAGTAACATAACATATCTATATTGAAATGTATGCGACACGTACAAAATAATTATATTACTAATTTGAATTTAAGTAAGGATCTAATGATTTACAATAAGAGAGAAATATGCGTCGGCAATTGGAGCCGACGCAAGATATTAAATGCGAAATTAAATATTAAACGTAGAGGGAAATTATCTTTGTAGTGTGTAATATACGAGCCGGGAAATTTACACGGATTCAATGCCTGTGCAATAGGGTATTAAAAAAAAACGTAATATTATATTACTAATATAATATTTTGTTGTATGTTTTGTTAAAGTTTTGTTTTTTTCTATACACAATTATAAGACATTTGTATACATACTCTGTTCGTAGTTCATTCATTTCTGCTAATGTAGAAGGGAACTTTATCCACTGGTTCATAATCTCTTCTCTTGTTATAATATCAATTACTTCATGGATACTGCGAGAAACCATTGGTTGACTAACATCCATGTATATGTTTTTTCCAATATCCATTTGATATGATCCCCTCGCAAAGAAACGTAATGCTGTTATAATCTGTGAACATATTACTTTCTTATTTAATGTGTTTATGTTAATAAATAAAATTCTGTCTGTTATATTAAAAATATTAGAATTATTACCTTGGTTGTAGAGCTGATTGCAGATATTCTCCTTTGTGGAGTCATATGTGGCTCGACAATGTCTATTACATATCTTGCTGCGGCTTTACTTAGATGATATAATTGTACAAATTTTTTATTGGATAACTCAAAAGGATCATCTGGATCACGAATACGATTATTCCGATCTCTTCTTTCTTTTACTATTTCAGCGTTTTGTAACACATTCATGATTGGAATATTTATTATAATATCTTCCAAGTCCATTTTTGGTTTCTATTAATTGTACGTATTATATTTGTATCGAACTTGTCTTAAAACATGTATGTTTCTCTTGCAACGACTGCTTTGACCCATGCGTTGCATTGCGAACGAAAATTTACGTATACGTTGCGTTTGCGACTGTCAAGAATGCTGTTCTAGGGATTTTCCACTGCGATTATTCGCAACGTCCTACTTGCGTATACGCAACTATTTCTGCGACTGTCAAGAATACTGCTCTAGGGATTTTCCATTGCGATCATTCGCAACGTCCTACTTGCGTATACGCAACTATTTCAAGAATAGGGGCCATAACGTTGGAATCATTATTGTATCAGCTTCTTCCATTGCTGTAAGCGATTGTCCATCTTCAGAAATAGGCAATTGAATGCATGAGACATCTGTATACAAAAACAAAATATAAAATATATAATTAAAAGACTATATATACTCATTATATTTGCTTTAGCCATGTAACACATACCTTGTACGTGAGGGGTGTCTACAGAGTTGATAACAGAGCTCACTAAATGTGAAGACGATTCGGCCAACGAGTCAACGGCTTCATTGTTTGTGGCATCGTTCAACAATTTTGTTGGTACAGCAAGCTTACTAGCTGCGGATACTTATATGGGGCCTGTAATATGAAAGAAAATGTGATATTATTTGCGCTTTCACATATTAGTCATTGTTTCCGAATTTATGTTTAATCAGTAACTTTACAATTGAGCTGAACGTACGACTAGCGTCGGAGCGCTCCGTTGTCAGACTGACTGTTACGCGAGATCGATAGCTTTTCGGAGCATTGGAAATTTAGCGACCAATCGGTTCGCGAACCGTGGCACGCACGCGAAACATGCGTGATAATTCCGGTATGTCGAGAATCGAAAGGCCTTCCGCAGTATTTATATATAAATAAGCCGGGTCTAAGAATGTCACAGAGCGCTGCCAGAATATTAGAATCACGTGTACACCACCTCTCAGCTCACGTGTACTAGTGTCGAATGTTTGTGTGAGAAATTTATGAGCGCATTCCGTAACAGTCATAAAATTTATATTATTAACGAACCTGTACAATGATGCGACCGCTCCCATCTCGTTTGATCCATTCACGAATAATATGCTGGTCTTCGAAATGCTTGTCACATATAACGTGCGTTGGCTTCAGTTTGACGATCCCGGGAATAGCTGCTACCCATAGTCTTAATCGATCGACATCTTTTGGCACGCGAAACACAGATCGATTAGATTTGTCGCCTCTATTGCCCGTTTTGCATGTCGGCACAGCACACGGCTTTGTCATCGCCAAATAATTGATCGGTCTCCTCGGCAAAACTATAGTAAATCTCGCCGTTTCTGCCGAGATCGACGTCCTCGGCGATTACCCTGAGTATGCTACGATGCAAAGGCGTGTCCTTTGTCACGGTGGTCTCGTATTTGATCGGATAGAACAGCGGATTGAGATCGTTCGTGTCGAGAATCGTCACCACCACCGCGGCGTCCGCCTCGAGCGCAATCACTCTGTTTCTACCGTTGCGTTTGCTCAATGTGGCACGCACTTCGACCACATATCGGTCTTTGCGTTCGCGATTTAGCACGTCAACGTTGTTGGTTCGAGTCCGAATCAGGAGGAAACAAAAATCACCGACCGTGCGCTCCTCTGCTTTAAAGAACTTTTCGCGATCGCCGCTCACTATGCAAAACTTTACGTCACTGTCGGCGGACACGAGCTTTATGCCGTTCCTCGGGCACAACATACGTCTTGCCGATGGAATTCTCGGGAATGGAGACAATGCACTTTAGGTACGTAGCTACGCACTACAGTCTGACTGTGACCGTGACAAAGCTTAATTTGTTGGTTATGTTTGTCGGCATTACTCGTTCGTAACGACTCTCGTGGCGGTAAAGCGAATTAAAGGTTGCCTCAATAAGCGACCTACCCCCACCACAGAAAATTGAGCGAGTTTCCAGACCTGTATGTAAGACCGTGAGCCAGGCATTTCGGACGATTCGAACATTCGACACTCGAACATTCGGACATTCGGACATCGGGAGGGGGAGGAGGGTACCGCGTTTTCCGGCGTCGCGGGGGACGGGGGAACCGCGTTTTTCGGGTGTCGCGGGGGAGGGGGAGAAGGGTACCGCGTTTTTCCAGCGCCACGGGGGAGGGGTCCGCGGGGTGAGAAGACCCGCGTTCGCGTTTTCCGGCGCCACGGGGCGAGGGGACCCGCGTTTTCGCCGCGCCGCGGAGTCCGCGTGCAACAACCGCGTCGGTCCGCGTGACGTCACACGGCACGCTCGCGTTATCTCCCCCTCGTAGATGTTTTCCCCGTCCCCCGGTCGCGCGCGTTTTCTCGTTCGCGCGCGGTCCCTCTCGCTCCCGTTCGCGTTCTCGCTCACGATTGCGTTTAAATAAAGGGCCTAGCGGAGTAAGCATGTGAAATTGGCCCTTGATCATACAGAGCTGACATTAATGTCGCAAGTTAGTACCAATATGATAAAACTTTCCACCAAATATTATTTAAAAAAATTCATTCTTTTAGAAGTTATGCAGGGAGAAAGTAAAATAAAGAAATGTATTTTTCTCGAAAACCATTTGACCGATCTTGATGAAAAAAATATATGTTATGTAGACTAATAAAACTAATTAACAAAAAAAAATGTCCAAAATGTTTGCCAAAAAAAAGACCAAAAAAAAATATTTGAATTTTTTAATATTTTTTTTTAGGGTAATATTTTCGAGGTACCCCTTTGAAATTTTTACGAAAATATCTCTTAAAGTGTCCACTATAACATATATTTTTTTCAATTTTTTTTAAATGGTGGAACATAGTTAAAAATACGAAAATTGTAAGCGTCGCGTCACTCCGGCGCACAGTGCAGTGCCATTCCGCGTTGCGGGTGTTCGATGTGATTTTAATAGCACATATGTACCTTTGCAATTAGCCTATAATATGTATACTTTTTAATTTTTATATTTAAAAACTGCAATCTGCAAAACCAGTATATGCTGCATATGTATTAACAACATGTAGCGGTTGCAAAGCTAACTGCGTCGTGTGCACCGCGATTGACTGTAATATGTATCGCCGCCGCTAGCGCTACCACTTACATCCGCACCTAGCGCCTCTAGCGGCTACAAAGCTAACTGCGTCGTGTGCTCCGCGATTGACTGTAATATGTATCGCCGCCGCTAAGCACTACCACTTACACTTAGGCGCTGCAATTACAAAAATGGGTTTTGGTTTGGTACACTAAAGATCTAGCCGGCAAGATCAGCTACAGCAGGTTGTAACACGGAACATTATATAGCAACAAGTTTGGCTGTAACTGAGATCTGTTGATATCTTTTATTAGATCTCTTTAGAGCGGAGTTTTTTGTCGCGGATACTTTTCATTTTGTACGACAAAACTTGGATTTTGTCTCTTAAAGCTAGTATTGCTTTATGTATATGTACTTGTGTTTACGTATTTAAGTCTTATTTTTATATTGTACATAGGAATTGTACGTAATCATTTCTAGTGTGTATTTTGACTGCATAAATAAGATGTCTTTAAAGCGCGCCATCGCGCACTTAAAATGTGCTGGTTGCGACATCTTTCTTAAAAAAAGTAGAGGTAAAAAAAAACTAGTAAGGAGTACAGAAGAAGCACATTCTTTTTCTAACTTATTAAATAAAACTATATCTGTTAATGATATTTTATGTAATAAATGTCGACTATCTATTTATAAAATTAAAAAAACCCCCGACAGATTATCGGAATGTGAAACAGATCTTCAGGTTGAGTTTACTAGGGATCAAACATTGCAAATTGCAGTAAAATCTGAAAAAGACGTTTCGGATATCGAATATATTCAAATTCCTCTCCAAAGAACAGTCTCTACTCATAACTATTGCTGCATTTGTTCTTCGAGAAAAGATCTGATTGTTATTCGTGAAGAAGCTCGTATACAATCATATTTAAAAAGAAAAATATACATTCCAGTTGGCAACAGGTGTTGTAAAAGTCATGTAATTAAGAATAGACTTTTTGAAGAAGACCTCAGTCTTTTGAAAGTGCACTCCAACACATCAAGTCTTAGTGTAGCAGAGTTGTCCAAAATGATGGAAACTCTTACTGTCAAGTGTGATTCCACATTATTCGATCAAGTAGGCGAAAGTAGTTTTTCAGAAAAACAACTTCTGGTCTTGACAGGATTGACATGGGATAATCTTAATAAATTAAAGGATATGATGACTTCGTTAAGAAATAGTAAATCGCGTTCTGTCATTCAAGCTTTAGTTGTTTTTCTTTTTAAACTACGCACGGGTAATTCCAATAAAGTGATAAGTTCCATCTTTCAACTAGAATATGAACAGTCAGTATCTGATTATTGTGGAAGTATTATGAAATCTTTTGAAAGGGACATCTTACCAACTCGCTTTGGTTTACAAGCTCTAAATAGAGATGATATTATCAACAATCATACTACCACAATAGCAAAAAAATTGTTTGATGTCCAAGAAAACATGTTTTTGATTTGCGATGGTACGTATGCGCGACATCAAAAAAGTACTAACTCTGAGTACCAAAGAAAGTCTTTCTCTGGTCAGAAGAAAGTACCTCTTTGCAAACCTTTTACCATCTGTGCGACTGACGGATATGTCGTTGATATGGTCGGACCGTTTCTCGCAAATCAAAATGATGCGGACAATTTGAAAATTATCATGGAAGATCCAAATGGTTTGTCCAAATTCTTAAAAGAAGGTGATACTTTCGTTCTTGATCGCGGTTTCCGAGATATAAAGTCTGATTTGGAAGAAAAAAATTTAAAGTATTGATGCCAGCTTTAAAAGGAAAACGAAAGCAGTTGACGACAGAAGAATCAAATCAATCTCGGTTTGTAACTAAAATTCGTTGGGCAGTAGAATCTGTTCATGGCGTATTAAAACAAAAGTATCATCTTCTAGATCACAAAATTGATAACAAGTTGTTGCCTAACGTTGGACTTTACTTCAGGATAGCGTCTTTTTTAAATAATACTTTTGGAAAAAAACTTGACTCCGATGAAGACACTTTTGACGAAATTGTTCAAAGGATGCATACTCGAAAAAGTGTCGAAAATACTTTAGCTATTGAAGCTGAAAAAAAGGTTGGTTTCGACAAAAACTTCCTCTCCAAAGTATTACATCTAAGGATTTATTAGATTTTCCAGAAATGACTGAAAGAGATTTAAAAATATTTTTCACTGGCTCTTACCAACTGTCACAATCGGTATCTTATTTGGCGGAAATGCTCGATAAAAACGGAGAACTCAATCTCAAATTCGTAAAAAGTGAGAAAAATGTGCTTAAAGTTGAAGTTCAGTCTCGACACGTTTCTCGCAAAAAACACCGGTGTTTTTTAAGGTATATACCTAACAGCACAGGAATTTCTGGAGTAACACATTACGCATGTGAATGCGCTAATGGGCTACGAACAATTGGATGCTGCTGTCATATTGCTGCAAGTATATATATTATCTATCTCATGCAAGATATTTAGCGAAAATTTTGAAACCAGCAGAAATACTAAGCGATCTGTTTAAGAAAACAAATAACATTCCAGTAATAGAAAGTGATAGTGAAAAAGATTAAATAAATTGTAGGTGTAGGGTGTAATGAGAGGCGGGGGGTCTTACATTCAAAAAGCACCCTGATTTTACGGAAACGTAGTGAGAGGCGAGGGGACTCACGTTAAAAAAGCACCCCGATTTTACGGAAATATAGTGAGAGGCGAGGGGACTCACGTTAAAAAAGCACCCCGATAAGGAGTTTAAAACCGTATTGCAACCTCCACGTGGTAAACTGGAAACTATAAAAATTAAAAAGTATCTGGAAATTAAAAATTCAAAAGTACCAAAACCCATTTTTGTAATTGCAGCGCCTAAGTGCAAGTGGTAGTGCTAGCGGCGGCGATATATATTACAGTCAATCGCGGTGCACACGACGCAGTTAGCTTTGCAGCCGCTACATGTTGTTAATACATATGCAGCATATACTGGTTTTGCAGATTGCAGTTTTTAAATATAAAAATTAAAAAGTATACATATTATAGGCTAATTGCAGAGGTACATATGTGCTATTAAAGTCACATCGAACACCCGCAACGCGGAATGGCACTGCACTGTGCGCCGGAGTGACGCGACGCTTACAATTTTCGTATTTTTAACTATGTTCCACCATTTAAAAAAAATTGAAAAAAATATATGTTATAGTGGACACTTTGAGAGATATTTTCGTAAAAATTTCAAAGGGGTACCTCGAAAATATCACCCTAAAAAAAATTTTTTAAAATTCAAATTTTTTTTTTGGTCTTTTTTTTGGCAAACATTTTGGACATTTTTTTTGTTAATTAGTTTTATTAGTCTACATAACATATATTTTTTTCATCAAGATCGGTCAAGTGGTTTTCGAGAAAAATACATTTCTTTATATTACTTTTTCCCTGCATAACTTCTAAAAAAATGAATTTTTAAAAATAATATTTGGTGGAAAGTTTTATCATATTGGTACTAACTTGTGACATTAATGTCAGCTCTGTATGATCAAGGGCCGATTTCACATGCTTACTCCGCTAGGCCCTTTATAATAATATAATTTTCTATGTATAAACATAGAAAATTCGCTTACCACCGCGGGATTTGAACCAGAAACCCCTGGCTCTTGAGTCAGTCACCTTCAGAATTCAGGCCATTGTCTCTTAATTTACACAATAATATGTATACACTAAAATATGTAAAAATACTGCAGGCTATTTACACAGTTAAAATTTACACAAAAACACATAAGACACAGATTACACGGTGAAATAAGATATAATGGGTCTCCACAAGATGAACAAAAGAAACCATCCATGAAAATATACGGACATGTGTCATGTCTGCGAACAACGTATAACATCGAGAACAATCCGTGTATTCTGACAATGCATAACGCACAAAACTTCATATGTCCTGGAGTGAAATAAGAGTATATGCAACACATCTTTGTCAGAGGGTGTAACATATTCACTTCTGCTTGATTCAACACTCTGAAAATTTCGTCTGGAATATCCTTATCAGCCATTTCACTATCATAACACAAATCGTCTGACAATATTGCGTCATCATCAACTTCCATTCCATCCTCGTCATTCACTTCCATTTCTTCATTCACTTTCATTTCTTCAACATTTGCTTCAACTTCCATTCTTTCTTCTTCTTCAAACTGCAATTCTTCGAAATCCATTTTACAG
This sequence comes from Temnothorax longispinosus, assembly GCF_030848805.1. Classification (NCBI taxonomy): domain Eukaryota; kingdom Metazoa; phylum Arthropoda; class Insecta; order Hymenoptera; family Formicidae; genus Temnothorax; species Temnothorax longispinosus. Next base: position 11,207,058 of record NC_092364.1, read on the forward strand.
AACGTTGTATGCCTCAAAAGACGCAATACACGGTACTACTGTTAAAATCACACAGTGCAGACAGTACAAACAGTCGCGACACTTGAAATTTTTCGACAAGACAAACACGTCCGAACACGATCAAGCACGCTAACCGAATCTTACTTCCAGTCCTCGACTACTGAGCGTACCATCAAATTCATCCTTCTACATCTCACTATTGTCACATCGTTTGTTTATCATATCTAATTTCACCATGATCTCAGCATCCATACAATTGCGCCTTCCGAAAAATCTACAATGTGCAGTTTTGCACGTGTGCGATGAAGTCACCGCAAGGCACGTATGTTCTTGAAAACGACATCGCGCCATTGACTTTCGATGATTTGATCTGTATAATTGCTATTGAACCGCTATCAAACAGCTATCAAACAACTAAAACAGCTATCAAACAACTATCAAACAACTAAAAACAACTATCAAATAGCTATCAAACAACTAAAAACATCTTTAAAACATCTTTTAAACAACTAAAACATCTTTAAAAACAGCTATCAAACAACTAAAACATCTTTAAAACAACTTTTGAACAGCTAAAACAGCTTTTGAACAGCTTTTAAACAACTAAAACATCTATATTATACTACAAACTATGTAGGAAAAGGAAAATAAAACATTTATATATACATATATAGTTTATTTTAAAAAATCATAATTTTTTCTGGTGTAGCGACCATCAGTTAAATATTTTTAATACATTTTGTAATGCGCAATTCTTAACATGTTTTCCGCATCTTACAGTATTAGTAACATCTAGATTATTTAAAGATTCGATATCTTCGTAATCTGCATCCAGTCTCAATTTTTAGATTTTTTTTTCGCTTTATTCTCAAGCAGATCCACCAGCCATTCTCGTTTCTGGCATCCCTTGACGTACACAAGAGTCAATGTCTCGTCACCCTCTCCAAGTACGGCCGATGTAATTAGATGTTTCGCCATGCTGTACGGCATGTTTCCATCCTCCCATCGTAGTCCATGGTGATTTGCAATCAACCAGGAAGCGCATGATTTGTCGGATTTCATGAGAAGATTCCATGGCATGGGACATGTAAAAACGTAATGCGCCAAAACGGTTCCGTTTCTCAGAACCGCCACCTCTTTCACGACAAATTTCATCCCTACGGTAAATTCTTGCAGATCGACAAACGTCGGTACGATCATGACGAAACGATGGAGCAATCTGTATCTTATCGCAGTACATCAGTGTCTCTTATATTGTAATATCTGCTTATATTGCAATATCTGCTAATATTGCATTTTACATGATTTTGTGCACTACGTTCGACAACGGACAGCATTCGATTACGCGATCATGCAAGATGAGACAATAGGCGGTAGTATTTGCCGGTACATTCTTTTTACAGTCAAATTCTATTCGCACATCCACGGTGGCGCTCTTGACAGATTCGTTTTGTCGTGAGCAATCAATGACAACAAAAAGTCCTTTTGTCAGAAATGTAACCACGGTGCAAAGTGTATCGAAGTAGTCGCATCCGTAATAAGCTTTACAAAAACGCGCACACATATAGAAAAGGACGGCGTATCGATTTTTGCCAAAATCCAGATTCATGTCATCGTACGGATAAAATTCAGAGTTTAGATAAAGTTTCACGTTGGTCAAGTTTGGTCAAGTTACAGTCATCGAATACGCTAACATCTTGCGACATGATATTCTTGCGCCCGGTCTGCAGCGCAAAGATAACGTATCGCGGCTTCTCCAGCTGAGTCGCCGTTTTGACGGCCCACGAATGCTTGGTCGTGCTCTGCAACATGGGGTACTCGTACAGATCCCATGAACGGAAACTAACACTAAGATATCGCCCGCTTTCCAAGGCCCGTAGCATGGATAGCTTATTGACCTCGTTTAATGTGACGTGAGGCATTCGCCGCTGTATTTTAAACAATTCAATTTCTGGCTCCGTCGGCGGCGGAAGATGTCCGAAAAATCTGCAGACTGACAAGGGAAAAGAATTTTACAACGCCAACGTGCAGAAACTCTTGAAGAAACATAATATCAATTACTTTCGACCTATTCCGTAATGAAGGCATCGGTCGTCGAACGATTCAATCGCACGCTCAAGAACGACATGTGGAAAATGTTTACGCGCAATGGAAATTACAAATGGATCAACTCGCTGCCGAGTCTCGTATCGGATTACAAAGCGGGAAACCATCGAACTATCGGCATGCGACCCATCGATGTTACCCCCGCGATCGCCGACAAGCTCCTAACAACGGTGTACGGCCACGTAAAGATCGCTGCTCCCGCGCGATTCAAAGTGGGCGACTCGGTACGCGTGAGTAAATTCAAGACAATCTTCGAGAAAGGATACACGCCAAATTGGACCACGGAGGTGTTTAGAATCGTCAAAGTGCAGAAAACTAATTCTGTGACGTATCTGTTGGAAGATTCCTGCGGAAAACCCGTCGCGGCTTCTACGAATACGAGTTACATCGCGATGCTAATCCCGACATGTATCTCGTTGAAAAAGTTTTGTGCAAAAAGGGGGATGAGGTTTATGTAAAATGGTTAGGATTTGATAATTCACACAATTTATGGATACACAAGAATAATGTATTGTAAAAATTTATTACAATATAAAAACATATACATACAAATGAGTCATTTATTTTTCTAAATATCTAAATATAATTACAATATATTTACAATGGTATTTTATAATGTCCCCACGGCAGCGTTTCGGTAGAACCGGGTATAATGTATCGCTTATCGTCGTACGGACTTAGAGCTATTTTCGTTTCGGACACAGTGTACACCTCGTGTTTTTTGGATCTTATGCAGGTTTGCTGTCGCGTCATTTCAATTTCGTCGCGCAGACACCGCGTGTAATCGTCGAACGTTATCGACCTGGCTACAACGTTACTCACACACCTTTAACACACGTTACTACACAACGTTACTCTTAACACCTTTAACCTTTTCGTATCACCTTTTTCGTATCTTTCTTACCGTCCACTCGCAAGGCGTACATTTTTGCTCTAAGCCCGACAAATTCGGTCATTATCGCACCGTTACTTTCGTCTTTCATTAACCCCGGTACTTTTTTATTGGCGAGTGGGATACCGTACGCATTATCGATCGCATAATCGCTAGTGTCAAATCTATTAATGTGGCGCTTCATGATATCATACACGTCGTCGCACTCGATGTGATAAATGAGACTGTCAGTATCGGTGTACGTAACTTTACACTTGTCGCGACACAGCGGTAACATGTACTCGAGATGAAATTCGTATAAATATGTCTTGGATATATCGAGGATGCACATACCCACTGTTATGCCGCGTCGCCGGTTGGTGACGGCTTACGGCAAAACGTTTATTATTTTCGGGATCTCTTGACCTTACGAGTTGGGACTCGGTAGGCACAGGCGGGCAGACTAGGAAGCGGTCGGGTTCGCAGGTGGAACGGGGGTGTAGGCGTCGTTAAATGAACTTCACTTCGTTTTACTTTATATTGGAGCTTTATTTCAGCGCCCCTTTTACACTCACTAACTTACACTTGTATTTGCCTTTCACAATTACTATAACTCGCACGCGCTTTGTTATAATGTAAACCTTCGCGACACGACTTACGGGAACGGTCACGGGCAGAGTCTCCGGTGTATTACTCTCCGTCGCGGCTTCTTCGACGGTCCCTTATTTTGCTTTGAGTTATGCCCTGTCGGCGCTTTTCTGCCGGGTTCGACGGTCCCCCGAATGAGGTCGGTCAGTGACCGAGCGCATTCGCAATCTCGCTGTACTCCGCGGTTCCGCGATTGTCGAAATGCGTTGTCGCACATTCTTATGCATATCGCAATAGTTCGATTGACGCGGAAGCTTGATGAACTTCCGCGTCCGCGTCAGCGTAAATTGAGGAGTCTTTCGAAAGACAATTTCCTCGAAGTCTTTCGAAAGACTATTCTATAATTTTATTATAAATAATTTAATAATTACCCGTTGTAATTTTAGATTACAACATCCCTCCCCCGTTAAAAAGAGAAAACGAGGTTCGCGAGTTTTCTCTATATTCTTTAATTTATACTTTGTTGTATACCCATTTCTATATTTTTCCCTTATATATATTTTACATTTTATAATACCCGTGTACAATATTTTGGTATAATCGTTTACTATTCTATTAGAACCTAGTACTTACACTACGTTTTAAAATTGGTTTCGGAAATCCGTATGGTCGAAATGATCTTTCTTCGTCGTATAATGTAAGTGGTGATCGTGGGTCCTTTTTCTTTTTTATTAATACGTATATTACAGTGCTTACTATGGCTAATGTAATTATACCGCTCGCTGTCATTGGGTATATGAATTGTTTTCGGACGTAAAAATTTCGGTCGTCGTCCTCTAGGTCAGTATTCATTTTTTGTATTTGTGTTTTTAATTCTGTCAGCTCAGCTCGATGCTGAGTTAAATCGTCCGTTGTCTCGTTCCGTAATGTGATCGTTTCATGGTCATATGTAAGCGAAATATTTACTTCGGGTAAATATGTCTCTATATCTGTCTCGTATATTGTTTCTTCAGCTTGTACTGTCATATCGGTTGTCATTAGCTTACACTCCTTTTCCAGTAATTTTGCCAGTGTTGTTGATTATCTGCTTCTCCTCGTGTTCATTACATTGTATAAGTATTGGCTGTTCAGTTACTGTTGAATACAGCCAATCGTGTGGTCGTCATAATGAAATCCACTTTGTTTGTGTTGTAACAGTGTGTCTGAATTTGCACATTTTGTAGTAATGTTGCTGTTGAACATACATTTGTATCTCGCACGGTGCGTTTCCATCTATACGATATACCGGTGTATTTTGTGTGCATACGTACTGTAGATTGGTAGAAGTACACTTTGCCAGATAATCTTCATCTAAAAGCATGTAGGTCACTCTTTCTTTGTCTATTGCTATTATTTTATTGTCGACTCTTACTGATGTGAGTATATTCTTGCGCGTGAGCACAGGAAATTCAATAACGCTCATTATATCGTAGAGCGGTAATGTGATTAGGGGAAAAAGTAAGACGGTATATATTTGATTATTCTTGTAGAATGCCTTTATTGTCGTGTGTTTTTCAATCGTAAACCAGTCTTCGAGGTGGACTCTAAACGGGAAATATGATCCCGGTGGCAATAGCTGACTTGCTTCTTTCAATTGCCAGGTGATATCCTCTACTGGCATTAATTTCGGATGCATTGTTCCTTTTCTTATGCATGCCAAATATTCAAGTATGTTCTCGACGTCGCGGATTAGATCTGTGATTACCGCTATGCCAATTTCAAAATGTTCTTTTATTTCGTCTTTATTAAGGTAATCTGTAACTCGTTTTTCTAATAGATTACGATTTCGTTCCATTATGCCTTCTAATTTCTCTATATGCCCTATGGTGGCATTCATCACCTTGATCTGATTCTGCATTACGTGGTGTAACGTTTGTTGATTGTTTCCCAACAGTTGCAATTGTTCGTTGATGCGCTTTTCATCGTTTGCATCCATCGTTCCGAACAGTGATTTTGCTATTGAACCTATTCCGTTCACTAATCCCCTCCTTGAGTCTGTCGACGTTTTGTATATTGTGTTGATCTGCGTGAGGATTTTTGTCAAATATTCTAATTCTCTTCTTGCGATATTTTCAAAGGTGAGGCACGTTTTCTTATGCAGTAATTGTAAAATCTTATTATCGCATGTAATTCTTGCTTCCTGTAGATATTTTTCAATTTGCTCGTGTCTTCGATTTAGCGTTGTTAAATCAAATTTAATGACTAACTTCCATGTCTTCCGGGAATAGTGCATTGTTCCAAGCTTCTCGTAATATATCCCTGGGTGATATTGGAATTGCTGGATTTTATAATGTGGTTCCGTTTTTTCTGCTTGGGCTAATGCTTGCCCTCTCCAGCACGCGAGTATTCTGTAACAGAGACATTCTGTTTCAGGGTGTATTTATTTCTCTCTTTCCCTTTTTTTTTGTTATTCTTCTATAAAAAGTTTTAATTTGTTTACATGTAAGCGCATTATTTTTCTTCCTTTCTTTATAGTATAATTAACATCGGAATTCTTTTCGATAATTGTGTACGGTCCTGTCCATAGGGATTCAAGTTTCTTTGAACGTCCTCGTCGTAACGTTTCATCGTGCATGAGTACTCTGTCACCTACACGAAAACTGGTTTCTTTAGTCTTTGTATCATACTGTTTTTTCGCTTTAATCTTTTCCTCTTGTACGTGTTCCCTGGCAACTTTGTTGGTCGCTCTTAATCTTTCCCGTAACTCTTGTGCGTAATCATCATAGTTATACGTGAGTTTAGGTGGTTTTGTCAGTGCTGTCGGTAATTCAGCTTGGTGACCGTATACTAGCTCAAACGGTGTATACCCCGTCGCTGTGTGCGGCGTTGTATTATATGCGAATATCGCAAACGGTATCCACTCATCCCAATCCGTTTGGTCCTCGTTTATGTAGTGTCGCAGGTATTCTGCTAATGTTCGGTGGGATCTTTCGAGTGCTCCGTTGCTTTCGGGATGATACGCGGTAGTTTGAATTTTGTTTATCTTCAAGAGTTTACAGGTGTTTTTGAATACCTCGCTCAAAAAATTCGTGCCTTGATCGGTCAGAATTTTTTTCTGGAATTCCATGCTCTAAGACAATTTTTGTCACAATTTGCTTACTTACTGTACTTGCTTCTTGGTTTGGAATTGGTATCGCTTTACTATATTTTGTTAAATTATCTTGAAATGTTAACAAATATTTATTTCCATTTGTTGTAATCGTAAGTGGCCCTACAATATCCAAAGCACATTTCTCGAACGGCTTGGTAGGTGTGTCCGTAATTACCAACGGTACTTTATTTTTCCGCGATAACTTATTTCTTTGACATAGCTCGCATTTAGCTATATATTTTTCGACGTCTTTCGTCAATCCGCGCCAGTTATGATTTAACCGGATTCTATTTACTGTTCGTTCGACGCCTTGGTGCCCTCCTATAGGTGCATCATGGTACTCATGTAATATCTGCTTCTTTTCTTCTTCTGTATATATTCTTGCTTCCTCTTCGTTGGAATTATCCTCGTTTATCGTGTGGATTTTCGGTTCTTCTTCTGCGGCAACTTCGTCTCGTGTTACATTGCGGCTCAGTGCGTCGGCGTTTACATTCGCCTTTCCGGCTTTGTGTATAATTTCGTAATTGTGTTCTTCCAGCTGTAATCTCCATCGAATCAATCTTGAGCCTAGATCGTTAACGTTAAATAACCATGTTAACGGCTTGTGGTCGGTCACAATTTTAAATTTGGTGCCGTACACGTAAGGTCGGAAATGTTTGACCGCCCATACAATGGCTAGCAACTCTTTCTCTGTGGTGTTATAATTTTGTTCTGCTCGTGATAGAATTCGACTGGCATAAGCTATTGGCTGGTCTTCACCTATCTTTCCTTGAGATAGTATTGCTCCGATGGCATGGTCGGATGCGTCAGTAGTTATAATAAACTCTTGCGTAAAATCCGGATACTTAAGCACAGGTGCCGTTGTTAGTTTTTCTTTTAAATTATTGAAAGCATTTTTTTGCTCTGAAGTCCATTCAAATTTTTCCGTTTTCTTTGTTAACTTTGTTAACGGTTTGGCTGTCTTCGAGAAATCTTTTATGAATTTTCTATAGTAACCGGCTAAGCCGATAAATGATTGCACGTCCTTAACTCTTTTTGGCGTAGGAAATTCTTTTATCGCTACTAGTTTTGACGGGTCTGGAGAAATTCCATTCTCCGAAATAATGTGGCCTAGGTAGATCACTTCCTTGCGCAAGAATTCACACTTCTCCGGTTGTAATTTTAAACAGTTTTTTCGGAGTCTTTGTAGCACCTCTCTTAATCGTTTGTTGTGGTCCTCCAGGCTAGGTCCATACACTACTATGTCATCTAGATACACAAGACATTTAATTCCCTGTAGGCCAGTTAGTACAGAAGTCATTAACCGCTGAAACGTTGCGGGTGCGCTCTTTAGTCCGAACGGCATGCGATTAAATTCGTAGTGGCCGTAAGGTGTCGAAAATGCCGTCTTGTGTTTATCTCGTTCGGCCATCGGTATCTGGTGATACCTAGAGACCCTCCAGGGAGAGACTGGCCAACACGCCGCCATTTGCATGCAAACAGGAAATAGGATTGTACGCGGCAAAAATTAAAGTGTACCAGTTTAAAATATCATATATATATATATATATATATATATATATATATATATATAAAAGTGTATATTATTTTAAATATAAAAATAACAAAACGCGATAAAAAAATAATAAAACATTACTAAAGGAATTAGAAACAGATAAATAAGTGCTCAAATATTATTCGTGTGTATAGTTATAAAAGATTTCAAATAAAATACAAATATCTACACGGTTCTACTTTGAACATTTTTCAGTAAAAAATAAAAACAAAAAGAATTTAAATAACAAATCCAGCAATAATATTTTGTTAACAGCAATATTCTTCTATTAATAACTTGTATTACTTTTGCCTTTATTAACGGTATTAAATAAATAATTTAACAGTGCTTAGCTTTTATTTAAATGTTTATTATTTTTCTATAATTATGTACCTATTTTCAGAGCTATTATTGTATTTGTTAACAAAATATTACTTTAAGATTAAAAATAATTTTACTTGTTATAGATTGGTTAACAAAGAGCTCCCTATAATATTAAAAATAATGTAAACTTTATTGTAAAAATCAATATCTAATAAAATTATAATTCTGAAGTACAATCTATAATCAAAACTATAAAAAAAGTAAAGAACTATAAAAGAAGTAAAGATACACGAAAGAGAAATATATAATCAGTAAATAACCAAGACAGCACACATGTCCAAAAGCGGTACATAAGACGTGTAAAACATCTTTTAGACATCTTTTAAACGTCTTACGAAAAGATGGCTAAAAGACGTCTTATGTCCCGATTTTGGACATGGTGCTGTCTGAGTAATAAATCACATTATCGTTATTAATAGGTATATTTATTTGAAAAATTCCATTGATTGATGTTTTCACTCTTGCAAAATTGAACGCAATTTATTTGTTAGCTCCATCTAAAAAAGAAAAACAATTAAAATTACTTTAAATTAAATAGATATTTATAAATTAGATTTATTAATTAGATAATTATAAAGATGTTAAATGTTTATGACCATAGCACTGAAGAAAGTCTGATAATAGGTGTGTTCATAAAAATAATAAAACAAACCTAGATAGCACAAAATATCCTAGAAGCATCCTAAATATGTCCTTGGACATCCTGAAAAATGCTTCAGGATATCCTTCAGATATCCTGGAGGTCCCTAGGATATCTTATACTATCAAGAAAATTATGAATTAAAATTACAAATTTTATTTTATTAAATTATGCATTGCCATGCTTTTACTTGCAAAAATAACAGATTTATCTTGTCGTAATTTATGAGATGAAATTTTCATACGAAACATATAAAATCTACATATTATTTTTTCTTTTAAATTGTGGCACTTAGGTAAGAAATATTTAATTTTTTGACATTTTTCAATAAAGAAATGTTTTAACTTAACTCTACTATTTTTATGTTTGCTATACTTAAGAAAAACTCGGAATATTTTTTCCATCTGTAAAAAGAAACGCAATGTCGCAGAATTAAGGAAAAATAGAGAATTGGTGTGCCAAGCTCTAAGCCGTGTAAGTAGATGATAAAAAGCATTACTGCTTCTCATTGATCCAGTAGCTGAAATACATGTAATACACACTTTTTAATTTTTGAAAATACTTCTAAGTATATATCCACCAATGTGATGTATTTTATTTAAGTCTGTTTTACTCCAAGTAATTACTGTTGTATTTAAATCATTATTAATGTTTTCATAAACAGAGTTATCAATTAAGGAACTTTCTGAATCGTGGTTTACAGTCAATACATCAAAGAAATCTGAAAAAAATGATCTGTCATCTTCTTCATAACTGCTATTACTAACATTCTTCATAAATTGAGACACTGTAATTAATTTTAAATTATTTTTAAACTGAAGTGCATTAGGAATAACATTTTTACGTCTTACAGTAGAAAAAAAGTTTTCGATACAATCTTGCGTCAGTCGTGCAGGTAAAAAAAATTTAAAATTTTGTTCGTTTATCAAAATCAAACTCAAGTCTAAAACTGTAGATGTTGATAATATAACTGCAGCTTGAAATGGTTTCCAATTCTCTTTTTCTCCAACTTTTAATTGAGTAAATAAGTTAATTACCTCATGTAAAAAATCTCTAGTTTCTAAAAGTTTTTCAGGATTTAAAGAGCTAAGAGCAAGAGAAACATTTCTACTCGCCATAATATCATACCAACGCCTTAAAAAATCTATAAACCATGCAGTGGTTTGCCGAGTATCATGTTGATCATTATCTGCTAAAAACTTTAAAGAAGAACTGACATCTCGATTAATAACTTTCAATGCATTTGAAACTTTCATTTTTTGAAAGTGATCTTTTGATACTAAATTCTCCTCTCGCATATTTGGAGCTAATTTAATATCACATTCTTTATCAGCCTCTATAATATCAAATAAATGACTAGCTTTAACTTCATCGCAAGGTAATTGATATTTTATTACAAATTCATTTGGAATTTTAAAATTAAATTTTAGTAAAGCCCTACATATATTTTTTAAAGCATGTGGTACATCAGAGTAAAAAAACAATTTTCTTTCGGGGTTACAAATATGTTGAACGTAATTGACAACTTTAGAACGTCGAGACACTACATTAAATTTTTTCCACATAGATTGATTATTTGGTCCCATATCTGATGTAATTGCATGTACAACAAGACCTACGTTTTCAGCTTTCTGTATTATATTTCCTCGCAAATTGACTTTAAAATATCACCACGCGTTGAATTAGCTGTAAAAAAATATGCAACTACTTGTTTCCAGCGACCGGCCAATCCAGCTAACATGAAACAAAGAGCATGAGTCGCATTTCCTTCATGTTCAGGTAAAGTTACTTTTCCATAAAAACTGTCAGTAGCTACATCATACTGTTTACCAGGAGTGATGCTCATTTCATCCAAAACTAAAACGCAATTTTTATCATAATCATTTTTAAATCGTGAAACTTTAATTCGCATAAAATCGAAAATTTCATTGCAAATTCCACTTTTTAATATTAAACTCTGTAACGTTCTTCTGAGAGTACGCTGACTAGGTAAAGGATAATTTTGTTTTAATAATTCATTATAACCTGTTGTGCCACAAGTGAATTTTAATTTAAATGCTCGTACTAATGTTTCTTTACTCCAAGAAGATATTTTTTTAAGTTTATTTTGTAACAAGTGCACTTGGTCGTCGTTCAATACGCTTCTTAAAATATAAGATTTATTTTTACATACTTCTTGCTGTAATCTTTTTACTTTATTCTTTGTTCGAAATAATTTACTCTTCATTACATTTTTCAATTTATTACTTTCTTTTAATGACTGCTTCATTTTTGCTAATTTCCTTTCAAGTTTTCGCACTTGCGAACAATTACAGACAGTATCAGTGTTGCATATTGATGCTACTTCTTTTTCTTTATCAAGTGTTTCTTCTCCTCGTACCAATTCACCTCTTTCTTTGAATTGTATTTTTTCTTCATTTTCTATTTGTTCTTCTCCTTCTTCTAATTGTATTCTTTCTTCATTTTCTATTTGTTCTTCTCCTTCTTCTAATTGTATTCTTTCTTCATTTTCTATTTGTTCTTTTCCTTCTTCTAATTGTAATATTCTTTCATTCTGTAAATGCTCTTCATGTACTTCAGCAACATCAACAAATTCTATAATACGAAAAATATAGACAAATTTTTACGTTAAAAACAAAAGTTTATTATAACGCAATTATTTTACCAAAATCTGCAAAAATTGTTATTTTATATTTATATTTTGATTTATAAAAACCAGTTAATAAAATAATTATTGTAAAACAACAAGTTTTTGTTATTATATGAATGATTTAAAAACATTTCATTAAATATAAGAATATAACCAGTAAATTATTAAATTTACAGATATGCACAACGCATGCCTACACATGCACACATGCGCACGCGGACATTTAAGTCAAAATCTTATTATTAAAAAATACATACCATAATTTGGAATAGGTTGTTGTATGACATAAAAGTCCTGTTCACTACTTTTAAAAATAGTTGGAATTGCTGTAGATTTTAATCTCTTTCTTCCATTACGTGTCTTTTCCCACATTTCTTTTGTGAAATAAACCTTCAACATATCATGTAAATAAAAATTTTATAAAATTTATTTTAATATTTTATAAACATCTACTTTTAAAAAGTTATAAATTTACAATTTAAATAAATTTTACTTTATAAATTATTAAATATTCTTATGTATTAAAAGAAAATCATTTAATTAAAGAAGTTGAGACTTAACTTCATAATTATTAAATATTCTTATGTATTAAAAGAAAATTATTTAATTAAAGAAGTTGACTTATTTTGTGAACACACACATACATACAATTATATCATATAAACTAATATGTAAATAAGATTTTAACTTGAATGAAATTATAAAATAAGAAATACTGTAATTTTTAAGTATAATTAAATATACTTCTTTTCGCATGAGTATAATCAAATTCAAATTTATATGGAGATTATTTTTAAGTTTTATTAGTGGTATATATAGCAAAATCTAAATATCGAAATGACACATGACATAGATGTGTGTCAAGATTTTTGAGAAAACTGTGATTGCTTAGAATATATATTCTTATGGTAAGTGATATTTTATGTATTTATTTCCAATATAAAATTAAAATTTAATATAATACTAAATATATTTAATATAATACTAAACATAGATATAAATCCAGACAATCAAATCTGTCAAAATAAATTTTGCAAAGTATCTGTTACAAATTTTGTTGGCAAAATAGCAGTAGAAATGTATTAAACAAAATCAATTAATAGTATAATGGCAGATTGATAGCAAAGCATTTGTGTCTTTCTGTATCTATAACTGAAATGTATTTAAATAAAATATATGATAGAGCCTATTCAATTTCTACTACTAATCAATTATTAAGGTATGTTGATTCTGCTGATAAAATATGAGTTTAATGCAATAGCAACGATGATACTGGATCTACTTAGGCAATAGTCAGACTTAAGGAACCTATTTTTTGTAAATGTTAACAATATTGTTATGTGTTTTGCGCAGCTATTCTATGATGTATTATACCTGTGCAAGGCACATAATGATGTCATTAACATTTACAGAATAGGTCCCTAAATCTAATAGCTAAGATTTTGTTTACTAGAAATATAAATAAGTTATAAAATATTTGTTTCTTACCTCACATAAATAAGAATTTATTGTTGGTTGATAATCACATCTGTTTAAATTTTTTATCCATATTTCTCTTCTTTTCGGATTTAGGAAATCTGCACATTTGGAAACGTTGTTTAGATTTTATGCACATAAACTTTTTGGATGAATTTGTGCAATATGCTGCGCAGCAACTAACCATTCTTGCTGAAATATTGTAAATAAATATATTACAAAATTGATTATGTAGGTTAGATTAGGTTAGATCATAGAAACTATTATTTTTAATATTAAAAAATAGAAAAATAATACTTTTCTCAATTAAAATTTACCTTATAATAACGTTGCACACAATTATTTTTATAAGATTCTTCTTTTTTCCTCTCAATTAAATGCTTTTCAGAGCGTAATACGGCGCACGAGAACTACGAAAAGACGCAAGATGATGTCCACCATTGAACTATATACATAAGACTGTATCTCTTATTTCCGGTTTGAATGCAAATGGCGGTAGCCAATCAAAATCGGGTTCTCCTTTTGGCCAGTCTCTCCCTGGAGGGTCTCTAGTGATACCCAGATGCCAGATCTAGCGTAGTAAAATACTTGGCGTTCCCCAACTGATCAAGTATATCAGTGATATTCGGCAGTGGGAATGAGTCGCCTATCGTTAGATCGTTTAGTTTCCGAAAGTCTACAACTACTCGGAGCCTTGGATTTCCGGCTGCGTCAGCTTTTTTAGGTACCACTAACAACGGTGCATTCCATTGGCTAGTACTGCTTTGAATTATTTTGTTTTCTAACATTTCTTGTACTTGCCGATTTACTTCCGCCTTATGCTTGTTTGGAAGTCGGTATGGTCTTACATTCACAGGCGCAGCGTCAGCGCGTGTATTTATTTCGTGTTTTACTGCTGCAGTACACGATAATGGCTCTCCTTCTAAATGAAATAAATCGCCGTATTCTTCGCATATATGTTGGAGTGATTGTTTTTCCTCGGCGTTTAAGTGCTGCGTACGTAATGCTAGTCAGATGCGTTCGTTTCGAGATACAGCAGGTTTAGTTTCCTTTCCCGTCAAAGTTGCATGTATTTTTGTATGAGTATCTGTTTCTAGTTCTTCCAGCGTAACTTGTGGAATCGGTATTTCGATTTCTTTGTCTGTAGTATTTATTACGCTTACAATGCAAATATGATTCTCCGGTTTCACTAGGCAGTTTCCAATATAAACTCCTGGTTTCATCTCTCTTGCTTGTACGATACCTTCTTCATTTTTATCCGTAATTGCCTCTATTATAATCTCGCTGCGAGGCTTTAGTGTGACCTTTCCATACGGGTGCAATTTGAAAGTTTCTTCCTTTATTTTTAATTGCATTTGCTCGTAATCGCAAGATGCGGCGTGTGTCCGTAGGAAATCTATTCCTAGGATTCCATCGTATTCTATGGCCATGTCTTCTCCTACCACATAAAATGCGTGTTTAATTTTTAATTTATTTGTTTCAATGGTCGCATACACTTTTCCGATTGTGTGTATTTTGTGTCCCGTGATTCCGGTGAGAGCTATGCGATCTTTATAGACTGGGGCGTCATCTTTTAACGCGTTTAGCTTTATTAATGAAATTGTTGAACCAGAGTCATATAGCATATTCGATGCTCCGGGTTTTACCTCTCGTATGGGTAATCTTGTTAATAACAGTTCTGGCTTCGTACGGCCGTATGGCACACTTTTGATATGTGTAACCCGATATTCTGAGGCAGGTCGTGGTTGTTTTCTTCTCGCCTCCTCTTGCTCGTCTTCGCTGCTTGCAGAGTCAGCGTTTTTCCTTCGGTTCGGCACTTTCAATTGTTGTCTTTTTTCGTTTTCTCTATATTTATTGGTGTTGGGGGTGTAGTTTCGCCCTTTTAATGTCCAACACTCATCTCGGTTGTGCCCCGATTTTTTGCAATAATTGCAATATTTCTGCAGTGCATTTACTTGTGCAAGTTTGCTAGGTTTAGGTAATGCGTTTCCTTGGCTTCGGCATTCCCGTCCATAATGACCAGTTTTTCCGCATTTAAAACATTGTACGCTCTGATTTTGGGGCTGTCTCGTATATCCTGGCTTATTTTTGTATGGCGAGGCGCCCGTTTTTGTCGCGGTCGGCCCTATGAGCTTTTCTTCCGCGCTCGCTCCCGTTATGGCTTCTTGTAACGTCGCATATCGCTGCGAACGTACAAGTATTTTTAATTCGTCGCGCAATCCTATTTGAAAATTAATTAAGGCTTGTTTTTGTATCGTTTGCTGGATCGCGCGTTTAAACATACTGGAGTGATCTTCTCCTTCTATCATAGCGTCATATAGCTTCATGGCTAGTAGATCGACTCGTTGCCCAAAAGCATGTGCGCTTTTGTTTGGCTTTTGCTTGAGCGTATTAAACTCAATCTGCAAATGGGTAGTGCTCTGCTTGACTTGATAGCAATCTTCTAATTGTTGCTTTAATTGAGCGAATATTTGTATATCTCGCGTTTCAAAATCTTGCATTGCCTTTCCTTTTAATTTTGTATATAAAATCGCCTGTACTAATGATTCTTTGTCTGTAGGCTGTATATTATGTACCGCATATGTGCACGCGTTTATAAATTCTTGTAATTTTTGTCGCGACGTCCCATCGAACTCAGGGATCATGCTTCGTGCTTCTTTTAACGTTATAGCATTCGGTATGGAACTACGCCGATTTCTTATATCGTGTTCCGTCCGTCCGTAATTTTCGCTCGAATATCTTCCGTTTCCGGCTCCTACTTGGTCGCCGTTTCGTGCACTATTTTCTAGTGTTATTAACCGTTCTCGTAATTCGCGCGTTTCGTCACGCATTTCTATACGCGATTCCTCTTGCATTTTCTGCATTTCAAGAGACACGGTAGTGTCTCGCGCCAAGTACACGCGGAGCGAGACCGACCGTGACTCTTTTACGCGACGCGACGGGTTGCGAGTACCCGAGATGTTGAGATCTCGATAACGAGTGAACGGATCAAGTTCTAAGTAGGCTTGATCGATAGCTTGGGGTCCAATTAGGGGGGGGGTTTCTCTTATAATATTCCGCTCCGTGCCCTACGAGCGGAGATATTGCGACGCAAAGTCCAAATGTGAAAATTTTTTATTAAGATACTTCTTCTTCTTCTTCTTCTACTTCTAACGCCGACGTTATATGATGACGTCATAATCAGAAACGTTACTTTCACTTTTTCGACGCTGGCGGCGCAGGTATCGCCAGTTTCGATATCGCGCGCGTATTTCGAAATTAGGTCGATAGACTTATCGGTCAGGAGGAAGATTTCTATTTAGGTAAATTAAGTATATACTTATATAATATATATTGAGTCAATTGCTTCATGTTTATCTGGAGAGATTTCGTATCCTTACATCGTATTACCACCGCTGCCGGAAAAGAAGGTTCTCTACGCTTGGCAGAAAGTGCCGCTAGGGAATTTTTAAGTCGATTCTTATGAATCAAGCTTGAATTCGATGTCTAGGTATCCCAGGTTGCCGATGACGAGGTCCAGATAGTGCGCTTCATAGTTTTCGGTGTCCAGGTGTAATAATACGTTGAATTCGATGTCTACGTGTCCCAGGTTGCCGATGACGAGGTCCACATAGTGCGCTTCGTAGTTTTCGGTGTCTACGTGTATTAATACCTTGAATTCGATGTCCACATGTCCCAGGTTGCCGATGACAAGATCCAGATAGTGCGCTTCATAGTTTTCGGTGTCCAGGTGTAATAATACGTTGAATTCGATGTCTACGTGTTCCAGGTTGCCGATGACGAGGTCCAGATAGTGCGCTTCATAGTTTTCGGTGTTTAGGTGTAATCGTACGTTGAATTCGACGTCTAGGTGCCCCAGGTTGCCGATGACGAGGTCCACATAGTGCGCTTCGTAGTTTTCGGTGTCTACGTGTATTAATACCTTGAATTCGATGTCTACGTGTCCCAGGTTGCCGATGACGGGATCCAGATAGTGCGCTTCATAGTTTTCGGTGTCCAGGTGTAATCGTACGTTGAATTCAATGTCTAGGTGTCCCAGGTTGCCGATGACGAGGTCCACATAGTGCGCTCCGTAGTTTTTGGTGTCTACGTGTATTAATACCTTGAATTTGATGTCCACGTGTCCCAGGTTGCTGATGACGGGATCCAGATAGTGCGCTTCATAGTTTTCGGTGTCTAGGTGTAATCGTACGTTGAATTCGATGTCTAGGTGTCCCAGGTTGGCGATGACGAGGTCCACATAGTGCGCTTCGTAGTTTTCGGTGTCCAGGTGTAATAATACGTTGAATGCAATGTCTAGGTGTCCCAGGTTGCCGGTGATGAAATCCACATAGTGCGCTCCGTAGTTGTCAGTGTCTACGTGTATTAATATCTTGAAATTGATGTCTAGGTGTCTCAGGTTGCTGATGACAAGGTCCAGATAGCGCGTTCCGTAGTTTTCGGTGTCTAGATGTAATAATACCTCGAATTCGATGTCTACGTGTCCCAGGTTGCCGATGACAAAATCCACATAGTGTGCTTCGTAGTTTTTGGTGTTTAGGTGTATTAATAACTTTAAATCTGAATGTAGGACACGTAGATATCGAATTCGAGGTATTAATACACGTAGACACCGAAAACTACGGAGCGCACTATGTGGACCTCGTCATCGGCAACGTGGGACACCTAGACATCGAATTCAACGTATTATTACACCTGGACACCGAAAACTATAGAGCGCACTATCTGGAACCCGTCATCGGCAACCTGGAACACGTGGACATCAAATTCAAGGTATTAATACACCTGGATACCGAAAACTATGAAGCGCACTATGTGGACCTCGTCATCGGCAACCTGGGACACCTAGACATCAAATTCAAGCTTGATTCATAAGAATCGACTTAAAAATTCCCTAGCGGCAGAATCAAGAGACACGGTAGTCTCGCGCCAAGTACACGCGGAGCGAGACCGACCGTGACTCTTTTACGCGACGCGATGGGTTGCGAGTACCCGAGATGTTGAGATCTCAATAACGAGTGAACGGATCAAGTTCTAAGTAGGCTTGATCGATAGCTTGGGGTCCAATTAGGGGGGGGTTTCTCTTATAATATTCCGCTCCGTGCCCTACGAGCGGAGATATTTCGATGCAAAGTCCAAATGTGAAAATTTTTTATTAAGATACTTCTTATTCTATCTACTTCTAACGCCGACGTCTTATATGACCTTTTTAAAAAAAAAGGTAAAAAAAGGTAAAAAAATGTGCCAAGTACACGCATAGTAGTATATATGTATTATGTTGTTACCTCGAAAAAAACAAAGTGGTAGTATTATACCTCGAAATAACACCCTGTACATACTGTTTATACAATGCGTAATACTACAAAAAGGCATGATATCTGTACAAAATTATTTTTTAAAAAAAAAGGTAAAGAAAGGCGCCAAGTACACGCATAGTAGTGTATATGTTGTTACCTCGAAAAAAAACAGTGGTAGTATTATACCTTAAAAAAATCTAAGTAACAAGTGGTAGACGAAATCTTTGTATCTTGAAAAATCTCGAAAAAACCTAAACAGTAGTATATCTTCATCTCGAAAAAAAAACAAAGTAATAGTATTATACCTCAAAAAAACCTAAGTAACAAGTGGTGGACGTAATCTTTGTATCTCCAAAAATCTCGAAAAAACCTAAGCAGTATTATTTTTATTTCCAAAAAATTATTACTCAAGTGATACACATCACAAAATTACGTTACCTTATCAAAAAATGAGTCGCGCTTCAAGTGATCTATTATTACAATTACAAAAAAGAAATAATATCTCTTTTTAAATTACAGCGCCAATTACAGAGAACATATATTTTTCGAGATACAAAAATTACGTCTACCACTTGTTACTTAGGTTTTTTCGAGGTATAATATTACTACTGGTTTTCTTCGATTAGAATAAAAAATTGAATCATGAAGAATTACACAGAGGTAACAGTACAAAATACAAATATTTTATTAAAATATTTAAACCTAACAAGGGAATACAAGGTATTTAAATACAAAGTTTATATATGTATTTTAAAAGATTTAATCGCATTGCAAAGAATTACAGAGGTAACAGTACAAAAAATAAAAATATTTTATTAAAATACATAAATTTTTCTTGTCAAAAAACTTGGCGCTGCTACACACCAGGCTGACCTAATTTTGAGGTCTAGCAGCGCCAAGTTTTTTGACAAGAAAAATTTATGTATTTTAATAAAATTTTTTATTTTTTGTACTGTTACCTCTGTAATTCTTTGCAATGCGATTAAATCTTTTAAAATACATATATAAACTTTGTATTTAAATACCTTGTATTCCCTTGTTGGGTTTAAATATTTTAATAAAATATTTGTATTTTGTACTGTTACCTCTGTGTAATTCTTCATGATTCAATTTTTTATTCTAATCGAAGAAAACCAGTAGTAATATTATACCTCGAAAAAACCTAAGTAACAAGTGGTAGACGTAATTTTTGTATCTCGAAAAATATATGTTCTCTGTAATTGGCGCTGTAATTTAAAAAGAGATATCATTTCTTTTTTGTAATTGTAATAATAGATCACTTGAAGCGCGACTCATTTTTTGATAAGGTAACGTAATTTTGTGATGTGTATCACTTGAGTAATAATTTTTTGGAAATAAAAATAATACTGCTTAGGTTTTTTCGAGATTTTTGGAGATACAAAGATTACGTCCACCACTTGTTACTTAGGTTTTTTCGAGGTATAATACTATTACTTTGTTTTTTTTTCGAGATGAAGATTACTACTGTTTAGGTTTTTTCGAGATTTTTCAAGATACAAAGATTTCGTCTACCACTTGTTACTTAGATTTTTTGAAGGTATAATACTACCACTGTTTTTTTTCGAGGTAACAACATATACACTACTATGCGTGTACTTGGCGCCTTTCTTTACCTTTTTTTTAGAATTTCTCTTACGTCGTGCGTTTCCGTAGATAGCGGTGCGTACTGTGCGTCAGATTGTGACTGTGCCATTTCAATTTCCTTAACTTGCGCTTGTGGCTGGTTTGTGTGAGTGCGTTCTTCTAATAGGGGTTTTTCCGTTCGCGTCTCTTCGCCGTTTTCCCGATAGTATTCGCTAGGGTCGAATATATCGCTCTCGTAAGAGGTTAATGAAAATTCTCGTCGCAAGGATACTCTGCTAGGGGTTCGGCTAACGTATGGTCTGCTTTTACGCGGTTTTTCGTCCGTCCGGTCAATGGGGTCGGTTGAGAATAAACTCTCGTCAATCTCACCAAACGGAAACTCGCGCCCAGTAACAACGTTTTCCGGTAACTCGGTTTCGCTGTCCGAGTGTCGCGTTTCTAATGCTACACGAACGTTATCTAAAGTCGCTTGTGTTGTCGCGCGCGGACTATTTACCCGTGGTGAAAATTCGTTGATTAGCCACGACGCATTGGCTATCGGCGTTCGGGGAGGACTATTTTCTCCCGACATTCACGCGTAGTACAATTTTAAATTTTCTCGACTTACATTAGAAGTACGGCTCGCATGGTCGCTCGCAGGCTCCGTTGTTTGCGGCTGGCCCTGGCGTGAAGTAAGATGCTGGTTGTCGAACGCAGTTGCTGCTTCTCGTTGTTCGCTGCTTCTGCGTTGTCCGCTGCTTGGCGTCGTCCGCTGCGTTGGCGTTGCCCGTTGCTTGGCGTCGCCCGCTGCTTTGGCGTTGTCCGCTTCTTGGCGTCGTCCGCTGCTTTGCACTTGGCCTTGGGTGTTGGCCTTTTATTTTCTTTTTGCCCTTTGGTGTCCTTGAGGATGCCTTGATCGATCCCTTTTGGCTCAGTACCGTTGTGGATACCTTGGTCGCTCTGTACCTTGGTTATTTCCGCCGGTCGATCTGATTCTTGGTCAATCCACAGATGTTCCACCGTACTTATTTCCTTCCTTGTTAGTCGTACTCAGCGTTAACTGTTAGACTTTATTTGCGTACCTTAGGCAGGCTTGCTGTTGTCCTTCCTAGTTGTCCTGGTGCTTTGGTCAATCCCACCGCTGCCACCAAATTATGTTATGCCGCGTCGCCGGTTGGTGACGGCTTACGGCAAAACGTTTATTATTTTCGGGATCTCTTGACCTTACGAGTTGGGACTCGGTAGGCACAGGCGGGCAGACTAGGAAGCGGTCGGGTTCGCAGGTGGAACGGGGGTGTAGGCGTCGTTAAATGAACTTCACTTCGTTTTACTTTATATTGGAGCTTTATTTCAGCGCCCCTTTTACACTCACTAACTTACACTTGTATTTGCCTTTCACAATTACTATAACTCGCACGCGCTTTGTTATAATGTAAACCTTCGCGACACGACTTACGGGAACGGTCACGGGCAGAGTCTCCGGTGTATTACTCTCCGTCGCGGCTTCTTCGACGGTCCCTTATTTTGCTTTGAGTTATGCCCTGTCGGCGCTTTTCTGCCGGGTTCGACGGTCCCCCGAATGAGGTCGGTCAGTGACCGAGCGCATTCGCAATCTCGCTGTACTCCGCGGTTCCGCGATTGTCGAAATGCGTTGTCGCACATTCTTATGCATATCGCAATAGTTCGATTGACGCGGAAGCTTGATGAACTTCCGCGTCCGCGTCAGCGTAAATTGAGGAGTCTTTCGAAAGACAATTTCCTCGAAGTCTTTCGAAAGACTATTCTATAATTTTATTATAAATAATTTAATAATTACCCGTTGTAATTTTAGATTACAACATCACGTAGATTGGTTTGTCGAACTTTACCTCGAGTTTTCGCATTTCTATTGCTATTAAATTCTCCGAAAAGACGCTTCGGCTATGAAAATTTAGTTTCGCGATCATTGCCTACGCGCCGTATCTACCCTCCCAATGAGTCACGAGTCGCACGTCAACGTGATTGCGCACATTTTCCATGGTTTTGCCAAACACTGCATTGTTCATCAATTTGTATAAATTTTTCTCGAAATCATTCTTGGCCAATGTTCTAAATTTCGTATTGAAGTCTATATAATCGCGAAGCCATGGAAATTGCGCGAATTTCCATATGCGGTAAATCTTTGATATACGGAGACCGTGACGAATACACTGCTGCAGGTTGCGATAATGTATTACATAACGTTTCTTATCGTATAATGTTGCGAAGAGCTTGTCCTGCCGCTTGCCGGGTGGTTTATCGCGCGTCGGACAGAACGGTAGGTCAGTGTGCGCGTCGTGAAGATGTTGCGGATACTCCAAGTCGACTTCGAGAATGTAGCCTATCGAGGAATCCAATGCGACATCCATAACATTAAAATCGGTTACGTCGTCGACCTATTGAAAATCTGCGTATGGCAATGGTTGACTCATTGCCCAGCCGTACAGGTTGTTTACGTTGAAATACATCAGGTACAACGACGGTTTCGATGGATCGTACGACTGCATGTACTTGTTGGCCAGCAAATATTTGTTTGAACATTGGGTGCATCCAGAAGCACGATCGCTCACTGAGCGCTCATTGAGCGCTCACAAGTAGCCGCTCAGTGAGCGTTTTTTGATGTACTGAATGTACGCTCACAATAAATGCTTACTATACGCATTTATGAGACGTATAAATTAGATGTTTATATAGGTGTTTATTTGCATTAATTGTGTTCTAAAAATTATATTATAATTTTTAATAATGCAAAGACATATTGCTATGATGTTTTTAGAAAATGCAAGTGAAGAAGACGATATTGTGCAAATCATTTTACATTGTGAAAGCAATTTATTTGAGGTTAATATCTTATTAAATCACACAACTTGGCATATTCGTAATGAAAATTATTTTGAAATAACAATTCCACAATATTCTCTATGCGATTTCCGCGCACATTTTCGAATGAGACGCACGACAATGGAGGTAAATATAGCAAAGGACCCCGTACAAAATCGTAGGATTTTGGACCTCACTGAAAATTTCTGAAACTTTGATATGTTACAGGTTATGACCTCCTGATCAAAAGTCCTCATGGGTGCAAGACTAAAAAATGGATAGATTTTGAGATATAGAGGTTAGAAGGTCATCAACTGCCTCTACGAGCGCCACTCGGCGCGCGTATTTTTATGACTGTATTCGTGTGTGTTTATACATGTGTGTGTGTGTGTTTGTTAATATGTGGGGCATACTTTGCGTTTGCGTTACCGTCGGCATCAGCGTGATCCGATGTGCACCGCGGGGAGGTTGCCGAATCGGGTTTAGCACATCATTTGGCCCTGAAAAGGGCCGATTAGATTCCAGATTTTTTGTTGTTTTACGTACCTTACATTTACGTAAAGTCGTAAAAAAGATTACCTTATGGCTTGGCTTATATATTATATTAGTTGCCCCACACAGCACACGATATCCATTGGACGTCTATGGACGTCCAATGGACATCGTGTGCTGTGTAGGGCTCTAGACAACTTCTATGTTTTCATCTGCTGGTAAGTTCTGTTTCCAGCATCCAGTACATGATGTAAGATAGTTGTTGGGGGATACTTGACATTCTGTTCGTGTCGAGCATAACCTAAGTACCATAGTGCGCTAGCGACATGCGCACACGATCCAAGTGTTCTTGCACCACACTTACAAGTGCAATAGTATCCCGTTATCGGTGGATCATCATTAATATGTAACAATGCATCTGTGCAAGTGATAACATTTCATCTCAAGCATTTTTACAACGGAACGATTTGAACACCGCAGCCGGCGCCAGCCAATCTGGGAATCACTTGATCAACAACGATCAACGTTAATCATTTTTAGTTATTGTGGTTAAGTAAGATGCATGTTCGTCATTGTTAC
The DNA here is from genome assembly GCF_030848805.1 of Temnothorax longispinosus. Taxonomy (NCBI): domain Eukaryota; kingdom Metazoa; phylum Arthropoda; class Insecta; order Hymenoptera; family Formicidae; genus Temnothorax; species Temnothorax longispinosus. The sequence goes on from NC_092364.1 coordinate 11,231,227, forward strand.
ATATTACTGGTCAACTAAGGTAATCGTTGGTCATATTTGGTATTAGTGGTCAACTGAGGTAATCGTTGGTCATATTTGGTATTAGTGGTCAACTGAGGTAATCGTTGGTCATACTTGGTATTACTGGTCAACTAAGGTAATCGTTGGTCATATTTGGTATTAGTGGTCAACTGAGGTAACCTTTGGTCATAATTGGTTTGGTTATTAGTGGTCGATTGTCTCATATTAGAATAGGATATACATCTGAATCGTCCAGCGTTTTTGAAATATCAGTCTCATTTTATTGTATCATTGAAGAGAACAGCAGTCAATGGCTTTTAGAAACAGACTAAGTTGTTATGTATGTAATAGGCAAGCACCACCGGCTCAGATGAACAGAATAAATGGTGAAAATAATGCTCATAAATGTGAAATAGCCACTTTTATGCGTCAGGAGGCCAATAATCCACCCCAAGAATGTAATGATGGTACTCGCATTTGTAACCAGTGCAACATTGCCATAGCAAATGAAATAAGAATTTTGGAGCAGGATCCTAATTGCATACGTTTAAACGTAGTAAGAGGTGCCTCGGGGCATTCTTGTTTTATCTGCAATGCTCGAAATAATCTTCATAGGTTATCATTACAGGCTCGAGTAAATATTTTCGTTAAAGTTAATATTTTTGTCCCTGAATTCACGAGAACATGCATCCACCATTTAGATGAGAATGATCAAGTTTTAAGTGCTTTCATTGATGGGTTACAGTCATTCAATAGACCCTATATTCTCAGAGGTGAAGAGCTATTACATTTTCTGCAAGGACTCAGGGCTTGCGCAAATAAACATATAAATGCGAAATACAATAATGAGACTGATTTTTCAGATGATGAATTCAAGGATTTGACTTCATTAACGAAAGCTCAATTCAATGAGCTTTATGAATATTGCGATCCCATCCCAGTACAAGGTGGTTCTAGATATGTACAAAAAAAACACCTCATAACTTTTTTATGTAAACTACGGCAGGGCGTTACAGATGTATTACTTAAAATAATCTTTCAGTATCCTACTCGACAATCAGTTAGTCTTGCTATAAGCACTGTTCGGCAGTCTCTCGCTTTAAGATTTGTACCTGAAAATATCGGATTCGGTGCTATTGACAGAAATACTTACATTCAAAGACATGTTACTGACTTTTCAAATCGCCTTTACAATCCACAGCCAGAAACTCGCAGGGCAATAGTAGTGATTGATGGTACCTACACCAAAGTAGAAAAAAGTTCCAACTTTCGCGTTCTCCGTCAAACGTTTTGTATGCACAAAGGGCATCATCTTTTAAAACCAGCTTTATTAGTAGCACCAGATGGTTACATCTTAGCCATACAAGGTCCGTATTTTTCCGATGCACGAAATAATGATGCAGCTATGCTTCTCAAAGAGTTTAACGATGACGTAGAGGGAATGAGAGCATGGTTTGAAGAAGGTGATATTGTTCTTGTCGATCGGGGGTACAGGGATGCCACTGATTTTCTGGAAGAAATCGGAATTTGCTATGAAATGCCAGCATTTTTACAGCGCAACGAACGCCAACTTTCAACTGAGGATGCAAACCGTTCTCGGTTACTTACGAAGTCAAGATGGATAGTCGAATCTCGTAATGGCCATCTGAAATCCATATTCAAATTCTTTGATAAGGTAGTTCCATATGCTCATGTTTTAAATCTTAAAGATTTTTATGGTATAGCTGGTGGATTAATAAATAGATTTCATGAACCTATCATAATGGAAGGAGCAAATGAAGATTCAGCAAGAGCGATGTTACAAAGAGCGCAGGAAGTTAATGTCCTGAAAGCAAGAGTTGAAGTAGACAACTTGTTTAATAGGCGTGGACAGTGGGTTCTTCTTGATGAAAATCAAGTTCAAGATTTTCCACATTTTGATTTGCAATATCTGCGTGATCTTTGTTTTGGTGTATATCAAGTGAATCTGGCGCCAGGATATATACAGGACAAACGTCAGAGAGAAGCTAATGAGGTATTTGAGTATGACCAAAACAGATTAGAGCCAAACTTGCTAAGACTAAGAATACATTCAAGACACCAAAATCGGACTAGGTATCAGTTATGGATATCTTACAATAATGATAACGACAATGATGATCCACCGATAACGGGATACTATTGCACTTGTAAGTGTGGTGCAAGAACACTTGGATCGTGTGCGCATGTCGCTAGCGCACTATGGTACTTAGGTTATGCTCGACACGAACAGAATGTCAAGTATCCCCCAACAACTATCTTACATCATGTACTGGATGCTGGAAACAGAACTTACCAGCAAATGAAAACATAGAAGTTGTCTAGAGCCCTACACAGCACACGATGTCCATTGGACGTCCATAGACGTCCAATGGATATCGTGTGCTGTGTGGGGCAACTAATATAATATATAAGCCAAGCCATAAGGTAATCTTTTTTACGACTTTACGTAAATGTAAGGTACGTAAAACAACAAAAAATCTGGAATCTAATCGGCCCTTTTCAGGGCCAAATGATGTGCTAAACCCGATTCGGCAACCTCCCCGCGGTGCACATCGGATCACGCTGATGCCGACGGTAACGCAAACGCAAAGTATGCCCCACATATTAACAAACACACACACACACACATGTATAAACACACACGAATACAGTCATAAAAATACGCGCGCCGAGTGGCGCTCGTAGAGGCAGTTGATGACCTTCTAACCTCTATATCTCAAAATCTATCCATTTTTTAGTCTTGCACCCATGAGGACTTTTGATCAGGAGGTCATAACCTGTAACATATCAAAGTTTCAGAAATTTTCAGTGAGGTCCAAAATCCTACGATTTTGTGCGCGGTCCTATTGTTTATAACCAAGTTATAAACTATATTTACATAACTTATTAATTAATAACTTATATGTAGGAACTTGTAAATGTTATTGGACGATATATGGATAGAAGGGAATACTATATAATTCCGCTAGAAAAGCAAGTGGCGTTAACTGTGTGGATATTGGCAAAATCAGAGTCACATTTGGCAGTTGGAGATAGATTCGGCATATCTGCTAGTTCAGCACACTATTGTTTGCAGAATATAATAAGAACATTGGCTTTATTGATAGGTACATACGTCAAATGGCCAAATGCAGCAAATATAGAGAATATTGCATATGTAAGTGATATTATATTATTTTAAAAAAATCCATAAGTATTATATTTATCACTTCTTGATATTTCTCACAAAAAAATGTAATTCACAAGTTTTATTGCGACTCTTTCTTTAAACATTGTGCTATTTCTGCTAATATCTTATTGCGTTCTTTATGTACTTGCACCAAATTGTCTAATGATTTGTGTAAATTTTTTTATTCTTGCAGTCTTTCTTTTTCAATTTCTAATACATTTTTTCGATATACATAATTTCGTTTTATAATTTTTTTTGTAGTTCCACTAGCTGTACTATTCTCAGTTTCATTATTTGATGTAATTTGATCATCTATATCTCTTGATGTGTCAGAAGTTTCCGGATAGCTATCAAGTTCAGTGGTTAAATCAAGAGATGGTAAATCTAATACTTCTGGATTTATAGTTTTATCATTTTCCGTCATTACTATCATACTACTTAATGTATTATCCATACAGACAGCTCTGTCACTACCAAATATTTTACAAAACGCGTCATAATACTCCCATGTGACAGTACCTCTTCCAGTGCTTGTCTTTTTATTATTATCGTGTATTTTTAGATAAGTTTTTTTCAAATTTCTGAATTTTCTATCCAATGCCTCAGCAGTTATTGTATAATTATGTTTCATAAATTCAGTTTTTATTTCGGCCCATAGTAATTTCTTTTTGACAGTCGGAGTTCTAAATTTATCTTTTCTTTCTTCATACTCGTGTAAGAGCAGTCGAATGGTTTTCTGCGTCCATACAAATGTATCATCTAAAACAGAAAATATATTGAATGTTAGATTAATTAATAAGTTTTTATCTTTACAGGATTTTGAAACTCGTTCTCGTGGAATATCGGGAGTGATTGGTGCCATTGATGGTTGCCACATTCCTATAATGCAGCCACATAATAATGCAGTAGATTATTATAATAGAAAAGGATTCCATAGTGTTATCTTACAAGGCGTGTGTGATAATAAAAAAAGATTTATAGACGTATACATAGGCGTGCCAGGGCGAGTCCATGCACGCGTTTTTAGAAACAGTTCTCTTTTCCAAAATATTATGCACCACAATTTGATTTCACCTAATACTCACTTAATTGGAGACAGTGCTTACCCGTTAAGTAGATTTTTATTAGTGCCATATAAAGATAATGGTCATTTAACAGTAGAACAAATGCGATATAATCAAAAGCTTAATTCCATTCGATCTATATCGAAAGAGCATTCGGTTTATTAAAAGGAAAATTCAGAAAACTAAAGTATTTAGAAATGTATAATTTGTCCTTGATTAATTATGCAATTGCATCTGCATGTATCTTGCATAATTTTATTATAATGAAAGAAGATGATTATGATGATGATTACGTTTTCGATGATGATGAAATACAAGAAGAAGAAAACGACGAGAACGCTGAAATAGATAATAGAGATAGCAACAGCGGTCATGATAAAAGAAATGCTATTGTACAAGCGTTATAGTAGATAAAACAAACGTGTAAACAATTTCTATTTAATTCATTATAATAATTTATTATTGTAGTATATACCTGTTTTACCACTTGTATTTTCTGTTGCATTTTCTGTTGCATTTTCTGTTGCATTTTCTGTTGCATTTTCTGCAGCCTGTATTACCTGGAATTCTAGCTGCGATGAGTTTTCTGCAGCTTGTATTACCTGGAATTCTAGCTGCGATGAGTTATCACGTACATACGCTGATGCAAAAGCAGCATCTGTATAATAAGATTTACCTTTTTATTTACCTTAATCAATAATTATGTATATATTTTTACTTTTTCGGATATAAATTAATTAATTATAATTTTAATTTTTGTATGTAGCGAAATTAATCGATTTAATTAAATAATTAATAGATAATTAAATATTTTTATTAAGTAATTTTAAATACTTATAATGTATTAAATACGTAAATGTTTAATTAATAATTAATATTAAAAAATATTAACATTAAAATAATATTAATTGTTCGAGAAGTCGAACATGGGCCGCGCGCGCCTGACGAATGCGCGCCCGGCCAACACGCGCTTATCAGATTGCGCGGCTCGCCGCGGCGCGTCGCCGGCTCACGTACAATTACTCGCGTTTAAAGTACGTTCAAGTAGCAATTTAAGGCGAAGCCGCGCAAAGACCAGCATCGAATCCTACCGCTATACTCGGCGATCTAGCCTTGAGGAAGCGTTGAGAGACTCGAAATTATAATTCTTTTGTCGCGTCGAGTGAGACTTCATCTCCTCCGCGCAGAAATTATCGAGCGTCGAGAGACTTCTCCTCCGCTCATTGCACTCTCAGGGAGCCACCGTGGAGACCGTGGCCCCCTCCAAGTCGGACGCCCCCTCCGGGCCCGGCACAGTAGAAGTGGAGGCACGGAGTGGCCCCACTCCAACAGCGACCCGAAGGAAGAGGTGCCGAACCAGGACGCGGAGCCAGAGACGGAAGAAGCGCCTCTCCCACCAGCCGGCACCGCAGGAGCGGCACACGAAGGAGGCGGAGCCCGCTGAACCGGAGCCGCAGGAGCGGCCCCAAGAGCCACCGGCCCGTGTGCAATCTCGTCTGGCCAACCAGCCAGAGCCGCAGGAGCGGCAGCCAACGAGACGGGCATTGGACAAGGGACAGGCGATACGTCCGTGGAAGCTCATTCCACTGGAGCTCCCAGAGGTGCGCCGCACCAGGCCAGCCGGACTGACGCTCCCGAAACGGGATTGCCGTATTTCTCGGCCACCGGCTCTCCACCTGATTCGCGTCAAGGAGACGCGAACCACTGCGTGTCAAACGGTGCTCAGCCGAGCATTTCGGGCTCCTTCATCGCCTGTGGACCCACCGGATCAACCGACGGACAAGCCACCGCGCACCCCGGGCTCTAAAATCGACCTGAATAATAACTCGGTCCCCTCTGAGCCCCTTGCAAAGAAGGCCATCCGCCATATGAACTTTTAACCGTGCATTAGCACTTGCATCTTTTGATTAGGCGCCTACAAGGCGCCGCCTAAGACAACGCAAACACAATGTACATAATTTAGACAGAATATATTGTTATTTGTTACCAACTCTTGTCTCGCTGACTCACCGCCACCGTCCTGATCCCTATTGCGACCCCACGATATCGAACATTAATTCTTAAACTTACTATTTGTTATTCTTCTGTGGACATCATTTGATTCCATGATGTTGTATATAACACCATCAATTATATACTGCTTTTCTATGAATGACATGGTTTTTTTCCTAAAAATAAGAAAATTCTATGGTTATATTATATTAACACTATTTTTAATCTGTAATATTGTTTTTAAATATAGCTGTAAAGTCTAAAATATATATAACTCTTTAATATTACCCTTTAATATCACATATATTACATCTCCTCAGTAGATCAACTATTAAAGATATCTACTATACACTTAATCAATAAACGAAATAATTATTTATATATTTCTTATTAAATATATATAATATAATATATATATATAATATAATATATATATATATATATATATATATATATTTAAATATATAAATAATATAATTTATATATATTTCCTGTGTTACATATGAACATGCGTGTGCGAATATAAATCCATTAAATATTAAAAATAATATTATTTCTATAAATTTGTTTTGGCTCTATGTATTATATAAATAAAATAAGCTCTATCTACCTGTTTTTAAACTCTATAGACATCTACGTCTTTAAAGATCTGCGCAATTTCAATCTTTACTACCTGCCACCTGTAAAATTGTTAAAAAAATATAATTACCAGAAAAAAGTGCGATATAAAAATTAAAAATATAATGATAAAAAGAGAGAGAACAGATCTCACACACACACACACACACACACACACACACACACTCACGCACACGCTTGCGCGCGCGCACACACACGACGCACGTACGCACGCACGCACGCACGCACGAACACGTACACATACACACGTCGCACGCACACGCACACACACGCAAGCATGCACCACGCACACAAGCATGCACCACGCACACACTTTGTAGGTTAGACTATATTAAAAAAATGTGTACATGTAAATAAAATGTTTAACTACTTAATATATTAATTTTTTGATTATTTTCAAAAAAGAATAACTTAACTTTCCAACTAAAAGATAAAATTAACAATAGCACAAGAATTATATTAGTTACTAACCTTTAGGGATATTAAATTGGGCGCGAAGATTGGAGAGAGCGTGTAAAGTGAGCGGAGTAGCGACAGAAAACCACGCTCACGAAAGTGGCGAGCGCTCACCGTGAGCAGCTCAGGAAGCGTTTGTATCCAGTAGATGGATCTAGGGTATTTACTGAGCGCTCAATGAGCGCTCAGTGAGCGATCGTGCTTCTGGATGCACCCATTGACTCAAACCGCCGCGTATACCGCGTTCGATATGTTTATCATGACATTGACATGACCATGTCAATGTCGGTCAGCAATTCGAAATTGATACGCGTATGCTTCAACATAGCATCCCACGTAAAACCCAGTAGAGTATAATAATACGCCGGATCGAGTCCATAACTCGCGACGCAACTATCGCGAAAATTTTCAAAGATATCGGCCAACAGCAAGACATCGGTTTTGAGATATAAATCGCTGTTATCACCGAGCGTTCGAATGGAGAACCGCTGCTAGACGTTGACGGCGTGCGCGTAATCGCTCTCGGATACGGTGTCACCTGTCAATGGACTGTAAAACGAGTCGCGCGGTGGTAAACACAAGTTCTCCAACTTTTCGACGCAGTCAATGTACTCATATGGAAATATGCCTTTTCGTGTCAGTAAATCAAAATTTTCTGCAGATAATTTACAAAATTCGCGTTGCAATATTCGCAGTTTATCCTTGCTGAGATAAGATGCCAATTTGTCGAGACTAGCGGTGAGAAACTTGTACGAATCGATAAATCGCAATTTGACGCAATTTGAGTTTTCTTATCTTTATCTCTTCGGTGATTTTAACGTTTTTTATAAACGAAATATATTTTTCTTTTATGATTGGGAGTAAGTCTACATGTCCTTCGTACGCTGTTGCTATTTCTGTTATAATAAAATGCGCGTCGTAGTCCGATAAATTATGAAAAACTATGGGAATGCAATGCGAATCTTTGTAGTTCACATTACAATTAGAATGCGCGGGACCTCTGTATCGGCCGGTCAGGTGACAATGGTCGCGTACTCGCACGTCGTCTGGCTCGAACGGTTCTTCGCACACGTGACAGTGCGTTGCGCTGTTAAAATTTTCCCACTCGTCTCGCGTGAAATCTGCCATGGGTATATTAGTAGACAAGATGGTCTTTACATCGTGAGCTAAACGTCTTAGCTCCTCGGCGAACCACGCGACGCAATCCTTATCGCGACGAAACCGATACGCGGATAACGACTCGTCATACGAGCAATGCACGTAGTACCCTATGCTAAACACGCAATGATGTTGATATGTGTACCTGGACGTTTCCGGATCCGCTTCCATCTTCTCCAGGATACATTCCAAGTCGGCGTATACAATAAACGGAACTCGTTCCTTCCTGTTGTGATTTTTAAAGGCCAACCACTTGTCGTTATCGCTCGGTAATTTGATCGCGCAGTCGTTCATCTCCCGACAGTCGACGGTGTGGGCTTCTAATTTCTCGCTCGTGTAGAAATAGTGCAAACATCTGTAAATAATAAAATTTTTTATGTATCTTTTACGTAAAATTATTTTTATTATTTATTAGGATGTATACTCACCGATCGCAAAAGTATTTCCGACCATGGTGAGTGCTCACTTGCGAGCTCACGAGGCGGGATAGGTTCTTAATCCATGCAAAATGTCCCACGTTGTCGTCATGCATGTACAGCAGATTTACATGTCTGCCCATCTTTCGATCAGTAACACGTATTGGCAGGATAGCAAGTTCCTTGTTTCTTTTCTCGATGCTGTACACGTTGATGGAGATGTTGTGATTTTCACAATTTTTAATTTAATTCAACGTCATTGAAAACACAATGTCCGTAAGATTTAGCACCGACGTGTAATGAGTATACGATGATTTCCGTTTTGCATGTCTCTCGACTGGATACAGAGCAGCCACCACTGCTCTGCGAAACATGCGACTATGCGAAACATGCATTGCTCAATGATCGCACGTTTATCACCGCCTTCTTCTTTTTAATTTTTTGCGGTATTTCCACAAAACACCCCGCATGCAATGGATTATATTTGTTCACATTTACCATTAAATTGAGTATACGCGACAACGCCCATCCGCTATCACGTTCCTGGAATTCCTCCAGCTTTGCTAAGGTAGGCTCGATGACGTGTCGCTTGTACCACTCACACAGATCGGACTCACAAAAGAGTTCACTGTTTCTCGTTGCGATACTTTTATTCGCGCGTTTGTCACCCGCAACAAATTCACCATTAAACATTGTGTTTATTTTTACATTGTCGTGCCGTTGCATGACGTTCCACACACGATCGAGTACAATTTCTCTCGCATCTTTGAGAAATTGACGAGGGTCGATGTTTCGTACAAGCTCGCGCAGGAGCCTAGGCTTGAGATTTTAGGAATAGATGAAACGACACATACAATTCATTCTTCGAGGGAGAGATCATATATTGTAACATACAATTAAGTCTTCTAAAGTGAATTTTATTTAAGTGGTTTGAATTTATACATATAACACCAATAGCAAGTCATAAAAGATATAATACGTCTCAAACGAATGGTCTTGTGTTAGTTTGCTCAATCAAATACGCTTCACAATAGTCAGATCATATAATAACTTTCAAAGGTTGATTTCTCTTTACAAGTAATATTCTTTTCATCTTTCTCCGAACTGGATGTAACTTCAATTAGTATTTGTAAGACTATAATATAGCTATAATATTAGTATAGTAAGACTATAATATACGTATTATGTTCGTATTATGTTCCTGTAATTAGACCGTTCGTATGAAACAGATAATACACAAAATAAAGTAAATAATCACTCAAAATAAAGAAGCATAAATACATAGTAATAAAGAATATGGAATGGATAGATTGATACGTCGTGTTAAACTATGTGATGTAATTTCAGTCTACTTATAATGCTAATATCTTCGGAAGTATTCAACTAAATCTGAATATAGTCGATAATATGCAAAATATTATCCATAATATTATACATCAACTTTTATATATATATATATATATCTCTATATATCTTTCTTTTGTTTTTTTTGTAATGAAAGACGTATCAATCTATAGTTAATTTACCAATAACCGTTTCAACCTTGCATCTTTCTCCACGAAGATAATATAATATACGCGAACATGCGCATGAATGTAATAATATACATATAAAGCTAAATAATTATGACGAAAATAATGAATATAATAAAGCGAGTAAATTTATACAAAGTTAAAGTATGTCCAGTCAAAATGACTACAATTTCTCGTGGCTTTTAATTCATTACATGTTAAAGTAAGAAGATTATCATATATGTATCGGTTGCAACCTTAAACTAATCACTCTAAGAATTTACTGAGCTCAGATTCGAATAGATTTTATCTTTACATGTTAAGTCATGTTTGTCGGCAGACAATAGGCATCGACACGAAATCTGTAACCAAGATCACTATGAAGAGACGGGAATATTAATCCGTCGTAACACTCGAGAATACGAGTGACTCTCGATAACCGATAAGGATCTATGGTTTTCAGAATTCTAATCGTTACCTTTAGATTGAAGAAATCTCTGTTTGTTTGATAGATTCTTAAACAAAGAATCTATTGTCCTCTTTCTGATAGACCATCATTATCTCAAGTCGTTTAACAGCGGTTGTTCCTTTGTGAGATACGACGATACGGTAATGGCGGATCGTCCTTCCTTCTTTGCACGCAGTTATAAAGGCGTGGTCTGTCTCTGAGCCGGTATAATCTAGTTGCGTATGCTTCGTAAGGTCTGTTTATCGTTGAACAGAACTGCTATACAGGTAGCAGATATCAGAAATCACGTCGTTTATACGATAATCGGTATTTGTCAATGCAACGATTCTCGCTTCTCGAATATTCTAACACCGGTACGTCTCAAGCACGAGCACGTTGTTACATCGACCAACGCCCGGAAACGAATGCTCGACCGTTCGTCGTAGGATCGCACGCTTCCTTCTAGCGCACGCGCAATACAATACTTTATTCAAATTACGATGCGTCCAGCGCAGATCGCGCGGGAACACACAAGACGACGCTCGTATCGCCATCTAACATGTCTCGATCTGACTAATTTATTACGAACACAATATCTCTATATGATCTCTCCTCCATTTCTATTTACATTTTAAACAGTCGATTTGTTTAGAATTTATTACCACACCGGTCAGTATACGGCTTTTAAAAGCCGGATCTATCTCGCGCCATCTGAGTCCTGTCTCACTTGCATTGTATCCTGCACCCACATGCACGAAACGTTGACGTACCAAATCTTTCAAATTTTTGAGTTTTGCAATACAAGCGACCAACGACTGTTTAAGACCAATCGATAATCGTGGCCGTTTAATTCGGCTTTGTTCTTCCAACGATTCGATAAATTCGTCACATCGTTGCTCCCACGTGGCAAAGTCTTCCCTCGAATTTAAAAGGGTTGATTGCTCCAACAACTCTTGCTCCATGTTATTGCACAATCCTCTTGCTAACGCCATTTGTTGCACTCACGACTTCCAATTCTCGACTATTGAGCGTATCACCCAGATTATTCATTTTATATTCTACTAACGATGCATCGTTTGCTTATCATATCTAATTTCACCTCAGCAGCCGTACATCGGCGCTATTTGCAAAATTTGCAGTTTTGCACGTGTGCGATGAAATCATTGCGAGACATGTTCTTGAAAACGATATCGCGCCATTGACTTTTGGTGATTTGATCTGTATCAATGCAGCAGCCGTACATCGGCGCTATTTGCAGTTTTGCACGTGTTCGATGAAATCATCGCGAGACACGTATGTTCTTGAAAACGATATCGCGCCATTGATTTATGCGAAATTGCAAAATTTGCAGTTTTGCACGTGTTTGATAAAATCATCGCGTGACACGTCGCGACATGTTCTTGAAAACAATAACGCTCCATTGACTTATGCGAAATTGCAAAATTTGCAGTTTTGCACGTGTTTGATAAAATCATCGCGTGACACGTCGCGACATGTTCTTGAAAACAATAACGCTCCATTGACTTATGCAAAATTGCAAAATTTGCAGTTTTGCACGTGTTCGATAAAATCATCGCAAGACACGTCGCGACATGTTCTTGTAAACAATAACGCTCCATTGACTTATGCGAAATTGCAAAATTTGCAGTTTTGCACGTGTTCGATGAAATCATCTCGAGACACGTATATTCTTGACAAATATATCACATTTAACATATATGTGGATTGTAGTGGTGGTGGTCACCGTCGCAAACAGCCCCCAGATACGATGTACATTCACGGTGCGAACTACTACGTTCCGATTCAGGATGAAACGTACGAGAAACAGCACAATGAGTAAGTACCGCTAATTTTCGTATATACTTGTGCAAAAAAACTTTTATAAACATAATTGTATTTTTTCAGTTTTGATAAACCCCGCTACACGCCACGTATTTTGGGAAGGAGATTTGCCATGACATCGACAGCATGTAAATTTTTGGATGTTGGAATCAACGCTGGACCTATGTCCTCTGTGGATATACTTATTGGCGATAACCGAGGCAATCGGATAATTCTGCCTCATGCAACGTGGGTGACATTTGTCAAAATACGTGCAGATATTCAGCGATTCATGCAGTCATCAAAGCCATCATCGCTAGCGTTTCGAGATCTGGAACTCGTTAAAATAAGTGATGCAGATATTGTAAAATTGACATCGTGCAACACCAGCCTGTACATAAAACCGTCAACCGTACTCTTCCTGTTCGAACTAAAACATTGCGTCGAAAATGTGTGTTTTCAACTATGTCAAAATGTTCATGGCGTAAGTGAAAAATTTAAACAATTTGTAACAATATACGAACAATTAGAATCAAAAGCCATGCGATCCGAGCTTAGGTCTTTGACAGCCTTATATTAGTTACTGTATACATATATGTCTATATATATACATATAATTTTTTACTGCGCGCCGATTATTCAAACACGTCGCCTGAGAAAGACGTTTCAAACTATTATTAACCGGCTATTGCGATAAATATTACCACATGCCTCGGTGGTCGAATTGGTACGACGCCCTACACGGAATAAGGGAGATTCCAGGTTCAAACCCTGGCTGAGGTAATATTTTTCGCAATAAATTTTCTTTACAGTTATTAGATAATTAAATCGAGTCGATTTAATTCCGGGGAGGGAAGGGTTTTTAATTCTAACAATTACTGTGTTTTAAGTCCGAAAGTAATCGGCGAGCAGTATGTTGGAAAAATTATATGTATATATATAGACATATATGTATACAGTAACTAATATAAGGCTGTCAAAGACCTAAGCTCGGATCGCATGGCTTTTGATTCTAATTGTTCGTATATCGTTACGATCCTATTTCTCTTATTATTATTAATTTGTAACAATTTTACGCCAAAATTGTATCACCGATAAATGTAATGCAGTTAAAATCTTGTGTGAAGTTTATCATGAAAATTCAATTATTGATTGCGAATTATTAGCCTACGCTTTAGATACTATTGTGTATAATGCGCTACATGATAAATAAATGCATATAATATGATTAAAAAGGTTTTAATTATTTTTCCTCGTCATTTACCGTTTATCCCATTCCCTGTCATTAAGCTGTCTTCGTTTATCGTTTACTTAAATGTAATATTAAAAATTAAATATCGCGAAGATCTAAACGATTAAATATCGTTGGCGAAGAAAAGATACGCGATCGCGAGCGAGAACGCGCGAAAAAAAAAGACCGCGAGCGGGGCCACGAGCGAGAACGCGAATGGGAGCGAGAGGGACCGCGCGCGAACGAGAAAACGCGCGCGACCGGGGGACGGGGGAAATATCTACGAGGGGGAGATAACGCGAGCGTGCCGTGTGACGTCACGCGGACCAACGCGGTTGTTGCACGCGGACTCCGCGGCGCGGCGAAAACGCGGGTCCCCTCGCCCCGCGGCGCCGGAAAACGCGAACGCGGATCTTCTCACCCCGCAGACCCCTCCCCCGCGGCGCCGGAAAAACGCGCCTCCCCCGCGACGCCCAAAAAACGCGGTTCCCCCCTCCCCCGCGACGCCGGAAAATGCGGTGCCCCCCTCCTTCTCCCCCGCGACGCCGGAAAACGCGGTCCGTCCTCCTCCCCCTCTCCCCACGACGCCCGAAAAAGCGGACCTTCCCTTCCCTTCCCCCGCGACGCCCGAAAAAAACGGTCCTCCCCTTCCCCTCCACGGCGGCGTCCGAAAATGCGGTCCCCCTCCCCCTCCCCCGCGGTACCCCCCCCCGCCCGCAGTATACCCCCCGCCCCCTTACCCCCCTCAGCTCCCACGCTTTGATTTAGAACGACCATACCTTACCTACTAAAATTCTTTGGTTAAACCATTTTGTTGACTGAATATGTAATTTTTGTATATTCACTTAAAAAACCATATTACGGAAAGCAAGTGAAATATTACACGAACCAAATTTTATGTTTGAATCGATTTATTTCTTACAATAAAATTGGATTGTTACAGTAACAAACTTGCCCATCTCATCGTATCTTAAATAATTATGTTTGTTGCCTAAACAAAATCGTTCACTTGAAAATCATAGGTTGAAGTCTATCGTGCTGCCGCAGCTGCGCATCGAAGTGTGGTATGTAACGGATTGTGAGAAAACGTGGCAAATAAGGCGTATTCTACAATAGCAGTAACACTCGATGTAAGACGTAAGTAGTAAGCTATCGATTAATGAAATTTTTACAGTTCAGGAATAATAATAATTGTAGTTGGTTAATTTTTACTACTCACCGTCTTACTGCATTATACTCTCACGGTTATTGTAAAAGCTTTTCTAATGTATCTTACTAGAGAGATATTTCTACAACTTACAGCGTTATACGAATGCACGATTCATGCATTTTGATATGCATGTTGATCGCTACGCTGTAAGAAACTCAACTTATTGTATAGATCACTATACCGCGTATTAGAAGATTACTGTAATGAATTTAGTGGGCTTACAATGTGCCTGGCAGCGTGCATGTATAAACGTATAAAATCATGCGTCATAATTGTGCTGTCGTATAACAGCTTAAGACTCCTGGTCCTTCGTTATAATTATCTTTGTTTGACAACGTCAAAATCGAGAAAACGCGTGCCAAAAATTCTTGTGTTTTATTCGTTTAAATAAAAGATACAAAATGACATTTTGTGGGTATGTCTTTTTATTTGAACGTATAACAAAAGAATTCTTGGCATGCGTTTTCTCACTTCTGACGGCAATTTGTGTGAAATAGATGCCAATAATATATATATATATAACAAATAGTACATTGTGGCTGTTTCTTTGAAGATAGATCAATGTAATGTGTAATACGTGCCTCACAACTTTTATTTCCTCGAGAAAATAATAACGATAGTGACGCATTCAAACTTCTAACAGAGACTGACTTCCAGCAGCTTGTGGCCTCTATAGACAAAAGCGTCAAAATATCAAATTATATACGAATAATAAACAATTTTTTTTAAACAATTGGAATTAAATTGGAAGTAAAATAATTATACACACACACACATATAACTTAGACAGCATAAACTTGTAAAAGATGTCAGAGATATCTTATTGCTTTAAATGTCTATTGCAGGTCTTATCTTTAAGACATTTTTTAGTAGTTTTTGTTGTCTTGGGAGATATATATAAACAGATTAAGATAAGATATTAGCACTTTTATATTTTATTAACAATTTAGAATTTAAAAGTAACATTATAGATAATACAAACCTTACCTTTGAAATACTTCAAGCAAATGACACTAACACATTCTCAATCAATGAAGCATCTGGAAGTAGTCATAATGAAATAGAGCTCATCGAACATTTCGATATAAATAAAATTCAAACAAACATCGTGAGCCAAAATGAGCCTAGCAGTGAATCACACATTACATCAGAAAATAAAAAAGAAAATATCTTGGATCAAGATGTTGAGACAGAAAAAACAAAAGATATTGAAAAACAAGATGCTGGTTGTAAAGCATCTGTGTATAAAAGAAAGTGTCGTAACGCAGATTTATTCAATTTGCATGATCTTCTGCAGAAAAGCTGTATTGGTCTGTCAATTTGGTCAGGGAATAATCAAAGATTATGAAATAAACAATATTCTCTCTAAAAAAAGCAGAAATAACTTAACCTCATCATTTTTTTAATTTTGCATGTAATAATTTTTCAATTATTTTCAATTTGATGAAGAATACTGATTTTAGAAATTTTGTAAAAATGTTAGTTTTTAATATTTATTTTGAAATTAAACCTTGATTTTGCTTTGCTTTTAAGGGATGATCTAATTACTAAAAAACTGATTGTTATAAACTTATTCTTTAGATAATATGTTTTGTGCAGTACATGTTTCTCTTTTGGTTTATAGAATTTTGTCTAATAATGATATTGAGATACTTGCAATAAAAATTTCGGACATGTTTCCTAATGAAATATCAAAAACGTATTATGTTCCTCCGACGGAACTCCCATATGGCGAAGGTTTAGTCCAAAAGTGTCCATAGCAAGAGGCAAGCTTGTAGATAAATATAGAAATCAATTAAGGGATTTGAGGAATTGTGGACTTTTTACAAAAAGAACAAATCAATTACAAAGTAAAGTTTCAGTCTGTAATGTTAACTGTAATGAGTTACATTTGGTTAAAAAACAATCGAGAACCGTTCACTGATGTGATCGAACATCGAACATTGGAACAAAATTAAAAACGGCGATGCGAGTCAGCGCAGAACGTGGAGCGCAATAAAGTTTAGGCGTGTATTTACATATGACGAACGTTTCGGCCCCTCATTTGGACCATCTTCAGCGTTTATTAATAAAATGAAACTATTCCTGCGGAGATCGAAGCAGCAAACTCCCTTCCTGGAGAGATGTCATGGCAAGCGAGCAAATAAACCCGGTTGCGGTGGACATTCCACTAAAATCGAAAAAGCTATAAGTTTATCGTTACAGAAAGGAAAAAGGAGAAAGCTCACCTTAAGCTCCGCAGTAGTCGAGACAAGTACAGAATAAAAAAGTCGCAGCAATACAATATAAAACCGGAGAGTAGCACATCTCGGAATTAAAGTAAGAACATTGCAGTCAACGTAAAGGTAGAAACGAAATGAAAAGAAGGTCGCAACGTATGTAGATCGGAGCCGTTATCGTAAACAATGTAACCAGCCAAGGAAGGAAACCGAAGGCTAAACATTGCTTACGATAGGCAAGTAAGCGTGGTGCAGAAAATCGGTATCTGATTGGAGATTTAAGCCGAGGCGTTGTTGGCTAATGTATAGAACCTCCAAAACGAGTCGTTTATGATAAAATCTTTCGTGATCCAAGATCTCAACGTTATCCCAATTAAAGTCGTGATTATTTTGAGTTCTATGGTCGGTAATCACAGAGTGGGAGGAACTATTTCTATTGATGTGGAGACGATGTTCGGATATTCTGGTTTTTAATTGTCTACCGGTTTGTCCCACGTATGATGCGTCACAATCCCGGCAACAAATCCTGTAGACCACATTACTCGTTGAGAAACGCGGGAGGGCATCCTTCTGAACTTTGATAAATTTGTTCAGTTTATTAATACTGTAGTATGATAAATGAGTGTCTGATTGCCTGAAAATATTTTTAAAGGAGGGGTGTCAATAAGGCTGTTTTTTGGACCATTTTCTTCCTACCGATGTAGCTCACAAACTCCTAGAACCGTTTGCTGTCCGAGCAATTAGAGGCTGAGAACGGGCAACTTGAAATCTCAAAAATCAATGGAGTTTTTCACCTGGTGGTAGTGCCGGTCTCATTTCAGCATGTCATTGTTGGTAGGGAAGGAGGAAGGGAGGGTGGGGGAGGGAAAGAGGGAGAGCGGGAGATAGAGGGGGGAGGAAAGGAGGGAGGAGGGAGGTAGAGGAGAAGAGAGGGAGGCAAAAATCGCTCCAAACTGTGGTATTTTCTTCCTACCGATGTAGCTCACAAACTCCTAGAACCGTTTGCTGTCCGAGCAATTAGAGGTTGAGAACGGGCAACTTGAAATCTCAAAAATCAATGGAGTTTTTCATATGGTGGTAGTGCCGGTCTCATTTCAGCATGTAATTGTTGGGAGAGAAGGAGGGAGGGAAGGTGGGAGGTAGAGGGGGATGAGAGGGAAAGTGGGAGGTAGAGGGGGAGGGAAGTAGAGGGGGAGAGAGACAGAGGAAGGATGGGAGGGAGAAAAAGGAAGAGGGAGGCAGAGGGTGGCAGAGGGAGGGAGAGGGAGGCAGAGGGGGCAGAAGAAAGGAAAGGGAGGGAGGGAGAAGAAGAGAGGGAAAGAGAGAAATATAGAGAGAGAGAGAGAGAGAGAGAGAGAATGACGGGAACCAGACGGGAGGGAGCAGGTCTGCCTTCCTCTCTTTCCCTCTGCCACTCTTTGCCTCCCTCTCCCTTTCTTCCCTCCCTTTCTCTATCTCTCTTTTCCTCTCTCTCTCTCTCTCTCTCTTCCCCTCCCTCCCTCCCTCCTTCCCTCCCTCCCTTCCTCCCTCTTTTTCTCCCCCTCCTTCCCCCACTCTCCTTTTCTCCCCCTCCCTCCCCCACCCTCCTTTTCTCCCTCCCTCCCAACAATAACATGCTGAAATGAGACCGGCACTACCACCATATGAAAAACTCCATTGATTTTTGCGTTTTCAAGTTGCCCGTTCTCAGCCTCTAATTGCTCGGACAGCAAACGGTTCTAGGAGGTTGTGAGCTACATCGGTAGGAAGAAAATACCACAGTTTGGAGCGATTTTTGCCTCCCTCTTTTCTCCTCTACCTTCCCCCTCCCTCCTTTCTTCCCCCCTTTTATTTCCCGCTCTCCCTCTTTCCCTCCCCCACCCTCCCTTCCTCTTTCCCTACCAACAATGACATGCTGAAATGAGACCAGCACGACCACCATGTGAAAAATTCCATTGATTTTTGAGATTTCAAGTTGCCCGTTCTCAGGCTCTAATTGCTCGGACAGCAAACGGTTCTAGGAGGTTGTGAGCTACATCGGTAGGAAGAAAATACCACAGTTTGGAGCGATTCTGACGTGGTCCAAAAAACGGCCTTATTTGATAGAAAGTGACGGAAAATACGGAACGGTAAATTATTTTTTAAAAGCGGCGTCGTCTAGAGTATCATTCAAAATTTGTTTTTTTGTTTGTTTGAAAAAGAGACTTTTTAGACGTTCATGCATTGTGTTGAAAATGAAATCAAGAGGGTAATCATTGTTCAAAAGAATGCCAACAATAAATCTCAGATTTTTTTCGTGAAACCTTGAATGAGAAAGCAAAAAGGCTCGATCGATAAGTCCCATAATGGTACCGCGCTTTTGAGACGAGGGGTGACAAGAGTTAAAGTTCAAATAACGCCCCGAAAAGGTGGGCTTATGATACCAATCAAATTCGATAAGACCATTGTTGTTGATAATGGTGGTATCTAAAAAATTGAGTTTGCTGTTACCGACTTCTATGGTAAACTGCAAACGTGGATGGAAAGAGTTGAAAATTTGTAAAGTAAGATCAGCCATATCGGAAGGAATGGCCATCGCGATGTCATCCACGTATCTATAAAAGAACGGTAGGGGGAAGCTAAGAACTCCAATAGCCCTCGTCTCAATATCCTGTAAAACTAAGTGGGCAAGATCGGGAGACAAAGGAAAGCCCATGGGAGAACCAAAATTCTGTTTATAAATATTATTGTGAAATCTGAAAAACGTAGAATCCAGAATAAGTCGTACCGCGAGAACAAATTCATCCTTAGGAATGTCGCAATTTTTTGAGATATGTTCCCATCTGTTGCAAATACTGTCTATCGCTAGATCAGTAGGGACGTTAGTAAAAAGTGAAATCACGTCGAGGGAAACAAGAATATAATTGTCATCCAAAAATGAACCGTTCAAACAATTAACAAGTTGAAAACTGTCTTTAATGTGGCTACTGGCTTTAGGAATACTGGAAGAAATTATGTTGTGTAAAAATCTGGCTAAGTTATGTAAAGGTCCATCAATTGACTATTATTCTTAACGGATGGTTTTGTTTGTGAATCTTAGGAAGTCCATAGGCTCTCGGAAGTACTCCATCGCTAACATAGAGAAACTTATAATAAGCGGGGGTGATGTATTTCAAATTTTTCCATCTAGTAAGCAATGTTCTCGTATTTCTCGTAAGGGAGAGGATGGGATCTTTTTTGATTCTAGTGTAAGTATCCGTGTCTGAAAGTAATAATTCCATCTTTTTTATGTAATCGGAAGAGTTCATGGCAACAGTTATGTTTCCTTTGTCAGCTCTAGTAAGAAGTATATCAGGATTGTTGTAGAGAAAGACTTTGGTTAGTGAGAGTTTATTGCAAATGACTTTGTCTTTGTCTTCTTTCTGAGGCATTTTATATTATTTTCTATGCTTTTAATGAACTCAAATAAAATTTTTTGTTTATTATGATAAGGAAGTGAAAAATTGTCGCCCAACTGTAAGAGATGTATAATGTCAGGAGGGAAAAAGGTAGAAAAAAGATTAACAAACCAATTATTTCTTATGGAATTAAGGGAGGACTGTGTTGTAGAGTTAGGAAAGGAATGATGGTCCAAATGAGGGGCCGAAACGTTCGTCATATGTAAATACACGCCTAAACTTTATTGCGCTCCACGTTCTGCGCTGACTCGCATCGCCGTTTTTAATGTTGACATTTTCACGAGTCTCAATACATTATTGATTGGAACAAAACTTACGTAAAAAAAGAACAATCGTCGGTTGCAAGTGTTGCACAATTTGTGAAAGATTGGCCGATTTTGTCTCTTCCTAATGCATATATTCTGGTGAAAACTGATTCCCATAATTTTTTCTTGCATGTATAATGTTATATTATGTTCTTATATTCTTATTTTGATTTAAATTTTTGTTTTCAGATTGATATTGATTTTGCTCGGAAGTATCCTGATTCAGTTAACAGTATTTACCAAAAATTTGATGATGTAATGGAACACGTATTACCTCATCATTTACCAAAGAGCGGTGGAACTGGTCTTAAATATTTATTAGACAAATTGAATGAAGAGTCCATCTCAGGTACTAATAATTTGTAATTTTTGTAAAATTTATGTGTAAAAAACACAAGGAAGTATTATTAAATGCTTATTAAACGTAGTAATTTTGGTAAAACAGTTTCACCAAAGTGTCAAAAATAAATTTAAAAAATTAATATTTAAGGTAGTGAGAACAAGCATTAGATATAGGTACCTAAATTTGATATATGTTAAACATACATACAGTAATAAAGGGCATGTGTACGAAAAATCAGGTGAGGTTACCGACACTTTACAAGAAATAAGTCATTCTAAATATGCGTTCGCGGAGCGTGCTATTGTCATTCTATCCTTGTTTACATTTAATGAACGAGAAAGATAGAATGATGCAAATCGCTACGGCCGAGGTTTTTAACGAATAATACATGTACTTAGCGATCAGATGAATACATTATTCATGTCTTAAAATATTCCCTGAAGTTTCCGGATTTTGTACGTACCTTGAAAATAAGGGCTTGCCGAATGTTTTGCTCTGATATATGAGGTTAACTAAGTAGTGGATCCAATCGCATATTGCTTTACTCGTGGCTGCGTTCGGAAACGTCACCCGAGCGCACACGAGCACACTCCCCTCTCCTTCTATCTCAGCAAGTTAGAAGGAGAAGGGAGCACACCCGAGTGATGCTTCCGAACGCAGCCCGTACTGTCATGCCTGACCTTGCAACCGACGCCCAAAAGCTTGTCGGCCACATCGACACCTCTCGAACTCATCCTGAAGGCGAAAGCAGCGGCCCAGATGCAGTCAAAGAGAGACAAGACACCGACAGGGGACGGAGTCAAAACCAAGGCGGGGTTGAAGACACCTGAAACCCGTATTCATACATCCACTCCAATTCCCAATCATACCGATAAAAATTTAGATATCAGTACCGAATCCACGACCACCATAGCGATTGACAGCAGCGAGTCTGAAGAGCAGGAGGATCAGCTGATCGAGCCGAGCCAGACGATCCGAGAGGATGACGCGGAGCCAGTCGATTCGCAGAAGGCAACAGAATAGGTCGGTAGCTGAAAAACGTGATAATTAGCGATGCAAAGTCATGTTTGACGTTAATATATATTTTATATAAATTTTATACCTTATTCTTAAAAAGTACTCTTCCAAACGAGTAATATTTAAGCGTGACACATATAGAATAGTCCAAAAGTGACAGATATATTATTATCAATTATTTTATTAAAATTATTATTATTTGGGTTAATACTCACTTTAAAAGTGACCAGTAACGTCACAATATTGCGAAAGACGCGTACAAACGATTGTTTTATTTTGATTTCCATTTTTGATAATTTTTAATGAGAATGTTAATTAGCGGGTTGATTAATGCAATTATGACTCAGAGTAATTAAATTTACCTGGAAAACACGCCCGTACACTTTATTTGCAAATACACACTGTATTTCGAATTAGCAACACGCCGCAAGAAACTTTAGCGCACTAGCAACACGCCGCTAGAAACTTTAACTCAGCGGTTTACACGAACTTTACCGTTTAACATGCGGATTCATTATTAATGTTCTCAGTAGTTTTATTGGAGTCCACAGAGACCACCTGTATGATTTATTTGATTAAATTCACCTAATTTCATTTTTGGCAACACGCCGCCAGCAACTTTAATTTGTCAGTTCGAATCAACTTTGTAGTTAACCGTGCGAATAGGGTGCGAATACTTTCAATAGCTTTTTAGTGGTCTAAATAGACTACCCATGTACATTATTTGCTTAATTTTACAAAAATTCCATTTTGGCAACACGCCGCCAGAAACTTTAATTCAGCGATTCAAATGAACTTAGCCGTTTACAATGCGAATTGAGTGCAACTAG
Source organism: Temnothorax longispinosus (assembly GCF_030848805.1). NCBI lineage: Eukaryota > Metazoa > Arthropoda > Insecta > Hymenoptera > Formicidae > Temnothorax > Temnothorax longispinosus. Next base: position 11,254,493 of record NC_092364.1, read on the forward strand.
TCTCAGTAAGTTTGTTGGAGTCTAAATAGACTTCTTGCATAGTTTATTTGTTTAATTTCACAATATTTCAATTGAGGCAACACGCCGCCAGAAACTTTAACTCAGTGATTCGAATGAACTTTTTATCTATCAGTCAAAATCACTTTTAATTAGTCTAAAAATGATTGTAGCGACTCTTAGAAGTCAGTCATGTAATAATATTCTTTTTTCCATTATTTCTCAAAATTACAAATTAGTGGTGAAAATTGAGAGCAAGCTATATGATGCTTAGTTGACCATGGATATGAGTCTCAATGATTGCAAACACTGTTATTCTGAGGTGCTTTTCTCAATTTTCTTATTTTTTCAAAGTCAAGGTCATTTTCATGATTAACAACATTTTTATGCTTTTAACGATAAAATATCATCTTTTAAGACTGAATAGAGATACACGTAACGTCAGATCGTTACATTTCGTTTATTTTACCTAAAATTCCTGAAAAGGAAAAAAACTGATTATTTTATTATTTTAACGTCATTGATACGTTTATTATACTTACCGGGATACTTACCTGACGAATCCTGTTGATCCTGGAATGCCTGGATGAAACCTGTAAATAAAAAGAGAATTAATGAATGATAACGCGATATTAGATGCGATAAATGTTAATGAGAAGGGAAAAACCGTTTTCGATGTAAAATGCATGTATGATATTGCGTGATTAAAAGGTAAAAGGAAACGATCCCGTTTCCATAGTCATATATTTTATTTAAAACATTTATTGAGCCCAAAAGGTAATCTGAAAACATGTAGTCGCATGAAATATTATTTCGTCGTAGTTTTCCGTTACGCGGACGTCGGCATTTGCCTTTGACGTAATCCGACACCAAAGTTGTTTACTTCTCGAGAGAATTCCGAGAATCCTGTTAGAACAAGTCGACTACATGATAGAATGAGATAGCTGGAGAATAGAACTGGCTGCTCATTGGCCACGAGGGAGATGGTGGGAATGAACAGCTAGCGAGAGTATAAAAGGGAGAGAATTTTCAACTCAAGGTTCTTTCCCTGGTAGAATGCCATAGAGTGTACTTCATGCCAAGTGTAAATCGAGAATCGAAGCATTATCTTTAGCATAACAGTAACGATCGATTAATCGTAATTGGGAAAGATTAGTTCGCGTGAACGCGTACTTATATATATCTTTGTACAAAGCGAGCGATAGTTACGCGGCAATTTATTGTCAGATATTCCGACTCGTATCGTGGGATAAACCCGGCAGTGGCATTGCCGTCAGCCTCACTTCAGTGTACCTTGTACCGAATATCAAATATATTTTGTTATTGTTAATACAATCAATTCATTAAAATATTCCTTTCCTGATAACCGGATATATAAGCATCTTACGCGACGCGAAAGCGAGTGCGGATCCAGAGGACAAGCCATCGACGTGAAGATAGCTATCTTGGAAGGAAGGAAGCCTAATAGCCCATTGTCGTTATTCTTGACGGGCCTAAACGTTCTGTGTCAGCGTTCAAAACACAGTGGCGACCGTATAATTTCATTACAAGTAAGTTTATTCCAGTTCGAGACCACAAGTTCGGTCACAACCTAACCTAAATCAAGTCCAACCGCACTACTATTGTGATATTTTTTAAATTAGTAAATAATTAAATACGATTATAAATCGTGCGTGTAAAATCATGTTATATTATTATAATTATTGGGATGTTGTGTAATGTTTGTCAATATGTTTGTTTTCAATTACCTCATAAGGACTGTTACTTGACTAGCTGTGTCAGCGAAAGGACTACCTTAATTAATAAATATAATAGAAAACAATAATACCAAAAAGTAATAAGAGAAATAAAGTAAACTTGTAATAATAATTTAAAAATTTACGTACAGTGTGGTTGGCGCTCGCCTGTATATATTAGATGTCCGTGTCATTAGTAATTGTTGTACTTATTAGTTGATAAGTTGCGCGTACAAGTAACGTACAAAATCGTATTTTTCGTGACTCGCGCGAGACGTTGGCGGATCGCGACAGATAGCAACACTCGCGCGACTCACCCGACTCGTGCTGCCCGCCCACGGGTGGCCCGCAATTATTTGGAACCATGAGTACTCGCTCCGGCCGCTATTCGCAGGTGCGCGAGCCAAGGAGTACCGTGGGAAGATTCGCTGTTCAAACGTGGACTCGAGAACACACACTCGCCTTGCGCTCACACAGTTCGGAGTAACCGAGTGAACTCGCAATTTCGGAGCTCGACAAGTCGTCTCAGTAATCTCGGGCTTGAGTGCTTGCCTCTTGCACATGTGCCTGCTATATCGCCTGCTTGCCGTATTGCACGTTTTGCCTGCCTGCCTGCCGCGGCACGTGAGTGCCTGCACATCCTAGCCTGCTGCACGCCTTCCGCTCTCCATCACCACAGGGAGGACCGGACGCCACGAGGCCACCACAAGACCATCGGGCAACGATACGGTGAGTCGCTTTTCGCTTGCTTTCGCTTTATTCGCCTAATTAAACTTGTGAGGGGATTGCCCCTCTGGTCCTTCGAACCGCGAAATCTCATCGACCCATCGCAAATCCGGGGCGATTAACACCCCCCCGAGCATTGGTCCTTCGAGCCGGATCTTTCCTTCTCGCGTCTAGAAGCTTCCGCCGACCTTTCGCGCGATTCATCGGAACTCCGCATGAGCGTTTGTCATAGCATTCGACTAATCGGCGTGCGTTATTGTGGTCTCGCCTGCGTGCGGGCCATCATTCGAATTTTCTTGCATCGTGTGATCGGCGCGTGCCCCCTTGCCCTGCGTGATATCTCTCGTCCTTCGTCGCACTCGGCACGTGGCGACGAAGATATCCGCGTAGGAGTAATTGCTTGCGCGCGTGCTATCACTCGACCACTTAGTTGGTTCATTAATCGAACATTGATCTCGCGGTCCATCGGGACATTGAAATCGGATAATCGGGGTGTGCCTTTCGCGTGATATATCTTGTCCGCACGTCGCATCGTCACGTCGCGGCGAATATATCCGCGTATTCGTTGTTTTCGCGCGCACGCCATTACTCCGATCTCTCGAGCTAATCGTAGCAGAATCGTTGCGGATTTTGCATTTGAAAAATTAATTGCGAAAGGCGATCGACTATTTGTGAACTTTCATCGCCATCAATCTTTGTTTTCGAGCTCGAGTCGTCCGCCCCCCCTCGACCTTGGCGAGCGGCGCGGCTTTCGCTCATGCTTGTTTGGTCTCCGCATTCCGGAGCGAGACATACTATACTTCTTGCGTTTGTTGTGCTGGCTGCCACCCCCTGAATTCTCTCGACTTTCGAACTCGTTGCTTCGTTCGTGCGTTGTGTATCGTTGTGTATATATTTTCGCTACCGGCTGACGAGCATAGCGTCGCGCGTTCACAAGCGGCCTTCAATTTGAGACAAGTACATCTTGCACTTTCAAGATGACTCGAGGCAGCAGCGCGCGGCGCCGCAAGCTGTGCATTCGGCGCATGCAGGAAATGCATCAATATTCGATGCTCGCGGTAGACAACGTGGCCATGAGGCCAACCTTCCTTGTTCGGTATCCGGCGGTAGCGCAATTAGTTCGGGATTTTGAGGAGGCCCACCTCCAAATAATCCAAGACGCTACGGATGAAGAATTCGCCCAAGAAGACGTGATACGTAATGACTTTGACACAATGCGGTTCGCGGTAATAGGGCGTTACGAAAGCTTTGTTCCCGCGCGGGAGACCGACGAATCCGCGCGGGGCGCGCCGCCGGCGCATCACTCCGCGATTAAATTACCGAAGATCGCCCTTCCTCAATTCAACGGTGATCTTGACAAATGGCCGTCGTTTATCGCGCTGTATAACCAGGCGATCCACGAAAATCGCAGTCTGTCCGCGATCGAGAAATATCAATATTTGTTGGCCTCGCTATCGGGGGAGGCTCTCGGCGTAGTGCGAAACCTGCCATTGACCGCGGAAAATTACGAGATCGCGTATGATGCGCTTCGAGAGCGCTACCAGAATAGGCGCAAATTAGCGACGCAGTACTGGCGTTCGTTCGTACACGCCAAACCTTTGGTTGCGGATTCCGCCGAATCCCTCCGCGCGTTACTGGACGTGTTCACCGAGAACACGCGCGCCCTGAGTATGCTGGATTATCCTGTCGACGCGTGGGACTTTATGCTGCTTAATCAGTTACTCGAAAAGCTCACTCCCACGCTCCGGGAGAAGTTCGAAGCGGCCCACATGACCGTGGAATCGCCGCGGTATGATCAATTAACGAGATTTCTAGCGGGATACTGCACGGTTCTCGCGTCGGCATCCAACCCTTCGGCACAGTCGAGTAAAGCAAAACCTCAGCCGTCAACGAAAACCGCGTCGACTACTTCGCTCGTCGCTCAAAGCGCCGCGTGCCCAAAGTGCACGGAGCAGCATCTGCTGACTAAGTGCCCCGTTTTCCTTCAGCTCTCGGCCCAAGAACGGTATAGCTTCGCACGCGAACGGGGACTTTGTCTGAATTGCCTCCGCGCGGGCCATAACTGGAAGACTTGCCCTAGCCTTTGGACTTGCCGGTCCTGTCAGGCGAAGCACCACTCTCTCCTGCACTTCGAGCAGGCTAGCGTCCCGTCTCTCGCGACCGTTCTGGCGGTAACTCCGGTCGTCGACGTCGCGGCACCGGAGAATACAGGCGGACACTAAGCGAGCATTGCCTCGAGACATAATCGCGCGCCCGTCGCCACGCGTGATGTCTCTCGCCCGTTCGTCGCATGGGCACGTTCGCGGCGACAATATGTGTAATTGAATGTGACAATATCCGTGTAATTGTAGTTCGTTTGGACGAGGTCGAGTCTTACACACTCACCCCGTCCCCGGGTCCCTTACGACTCATCGTGCACCGTCGAGTCACCATACACTCACGGTGCTTTTGGACACCGCCGTCTTGGCGCATCACCACTCGGGTGGCGCCGAACGGTAGGACCTCGTTACCGCCGTCTTGGCGTAGCACCATCGTTCTCCCGCTATCATGGAGGGCTTCGGGTGTCGCCAAACGGTCGGACCTTACTCGGAGGTCTTCGACTCCCGCCGTCTTGGCGTCTCACTATTGTTCCTCCCGCCATCACGGAGGGCTTAGGGTGTCGCCGAACGGTAGGACCTCGTTACCGCCGTCTTGGCGTAGCACCATCGTTCTCCCGCTATCACGGAGGGCTTCGGGTGTCGCCAAACGGTCGGACCTCATTCGGAGGTCTTCGACTCCCGCCGTCTTGGCGTCTCACTATTGCTCCTCCCGCTATCACGGAGGGCTTAGGGTGTCGCCGAACGGCTGGACCTCATTCGGAAGTCACACATCGTCACGCGTGATGTCTCTCGTCCGCACGTCGCATGAGCACAGTCGCGGCAAAGATATTCGCGTAATCGTAGCTCGTTGAACGAGGGCGAGGCCCTACACCCTCGCCCCGTTATCGTGCACCGTCGAGTCATCGTACACTCTCGGTGTCCGAGGACACCGCCGTCTTGGCGCGTCACCACTCGGGTGACGCCGAACGGTAGAACCGCATTACCGCCATCTTGGCGCGTCACCATTCGGGTGTCGCCAAACGGCCGGACCTCACTCGGAGGTCATAACCGGCGAGTCACCACACACTCCCGGTATCGTGGATATCTCCGTCTTGGCGATCACCATGGTTCCTCCCGCTATCACGGAGGGCTACGGGTGTCGCCAAAACGGCCGGACCTCATTCGGAGGCCAAAATTTGCCGACGTCTTGGCGTAGGACTCGCGCTTCTCCCGCGATCACGGAGGGCTGCGGGTGCCGCCGGACGGCCAGACCTCCGCCGGAGGTCGTCAACAAATGTTGCTCACACGCGCGCCCTATTATCTCGATTCGCTTGACAAACTCATTAGCGCAATCATTCGGGTCGCGTCGTTGTCTCGCATCCATTTGTGTCCGACCCTTCGCTTTTCGCGGATTTTACAAATCTACTCGTTCAAATCTCGTTACAATTAAGCAGATTCGTCGTTAGATAAAATTCGTAGGGTAATCGCGTATTTCATAAGGTTGCGACTCGATCCGGGGCCAAGCCGGTACCCGCGACCTTGGCCGTGGATCAACTCGAAGCGCATTCGGCGCTACTAGCGGTGGTAAAATTGGTTCAGCTGGGGTCCTTCGGTAGGGGGATTGATCGATGGGGAACGGGAAGAGACTACCCAAGTCACTCAGCTAAATCGCTCCATTCCTGGACCCAACGGGACTTCTCAGGGTGGGCGGCAGACACAGCCACTAAAGACGACAACGCGTTCCCGTTGCGCTGGAAACGCGGCCGTGTAGAAACGCTACATTTCAGTAGCGATAGCGTCCCGCGTGTCGCCACGGTTCGGGTGGCGGACGGCTCGATCTCGCGTCCCCCGGTTAAGCTGCGCACCTTGCCGACGGGCACACCACGAGACGCGGACTCCGAGTAAAAAAAAAAAAAAAAATACAAAGCATTGTATTTTGGTGGGCGGTATGGTTGGCACTCGCCTGTATATATTAGATGTCCGTGTCATTAGTAATTGTTGTACTTATTAGTTGATAAGTTGCGCGTACAAGTAACGTACAAAATCGTATTTTTCGTGACTCGCGCGAGACGTTGGCGGATCGCGACAGATAGCAACACTCGCGCGACTCACCCGACTCGTGCTGCCCGCCCACGGGTGGCCCGCAATTATTTGGAACCATGAGTACTCGCTCCGGCCGCTATTCGCAGGTGCGCGAGCCAAGGAGTACCGTGGGAAGATTCGCTGTTCAAACGTGGACTCGAGAACACACACTCGCCTTGCGCTCACACAGTTCGGAGTAACCGAGTGAACTCGCAATTTCGGAGCTCGACAAGTCGTCTCAGTAATCTCGGGCTTGAGTGCTTGCCTCTTGCACATGTGCCTGCTATATCGCCTGCTTGCCGTATTGCACGTTTTGCCTGCCTGCCTTCCGCGGCACGTGAGTGCCTGCACATCCTAGCCTGCTGCACGCCTTCCGCTCTCCATCACCACAGGGAGGACCGGACGCCACGAGGCCACCACAAGACCATCGGGCAACGATACGGTGAGTCGCTTTTCGCTTGCTTTCGCTTTATTCGCCTAATTAAACTTGTGAGGGGATTGCCCCTCTGGTCCTTCGAACCGCGAAATCTCATCGACCCATCGCAAATCCGGGGCGATTAACACCCCCCGAGCATACAGTGTGTGAATTGTGTAAACAAACTGTTTTTCACAAGGGTAAATTAATAAAGTCCTTTATTGATTTATTTATTATTGGTTTTTGTAGTTATTTTTATGTTTCGCTAGAAATAAACTAAAACAAAACAAACTATGTGTGATGAATAATCTTAATATTGAAATTGTTTTTTTTTATTTTCACATATCTATGATACATATGTGACGAATGTCCAAATTTGATTCATACTCATAGCACTCGAATTTCAAATAATTATAGGGATTTAATAAAGTTCCAAACACTTCCTTATATTTTACCACAAAAGGGATTAATAAAAAGTAAAGTTAAATGGAAACCGTCTGTCGTAGAGACTCAAATAGCATTCATTTCGGTTGTAAAGGAAAGTTTCAGTTTTATGAAATAGAAATATTTACTTGGTTTGTGTAGACTACGCGCTGAGGATGACCCAAAAAAAGGGTCAAAACGTACGTAATTTTGTGATTTACACTTTAATCGTAATGTATTGACATGTAATAAATTTTAGCGATTGTAACCACGCTTGGCTCTTATTGCCTGTTTAATTCTAATATTTACTTAGTTAGTTAGTTTGAGCTTCTTTATTACCCCAAAGGGGTCCAAAAGGGCGTTTTGTAGGGACGTACCCAACCCTGTACATATATCCCTGCCATAGGCTCATCGGCGTTTTTCAGGGACGTACCCAACCCTTTACAACTAGAGTATCAACCATCAAAATACAAAACTTATCAAAATGCAAAAATCAAAATAAAATAAACTCTAAAAAAAAAATCAATAAACAGTACATCAGTCTTGCTGCGATCGCTATCGGCGTTTTTCCGGGACGTACCCAACCCTTTACAAAACTTTAGTATGTAAACTCTCATAAAGCTAAACAAAAATCAACATCAGTCTTGCTGCGAATCGCTATTTGGAGAGCCAGGGGCCGCAACACGTGACGCAGTTTGGTCCCTCTGCGCGTGATTCACCCGAGTCCGAGCCGCCCGTTCTGCGTGTCGCTCCACGGCGCCTCCACGTTCTCCGTGCGCCTATCAGCGGCGCGCAGCCGCCGCGGCAGCGCACTCAATGCCCCGCCGCGGATATTATGTTATTTGTAACGTCCGCAGACCTTCTTCAACAACGCGCGCGACCGAGCACTTAGGGAATAGCTGTGCGCTGTGTATTGGTTTTTCATCGCTGGTTTTCTCCTTCTCTTTCCCATCTCCGTTCGCGCTCGCGTCTTCGGTCTTTCCCGTGTGTTTCGGTCGCTCCTTTTAGCCTTATACAACCATTATTCGGATCGCCGTCGCCGCCACGGCACGCATCCGCCTACGCCCGGGCCAGTGGTGAACCGCGCCCCCTCAACCGGGCGGTTCTTCGCTCCTCGGACCCCCGCTGCCCGCTCGCGTCCCGCCGTATTCCCCTGGTCTCCTCTTCCTTCTTACTCGGCCTTTGTTTTTTCCTTTTCTTCTTCCGTCTCCATTAGTAGGCTCTTTTCTAGCTCGCTTGCTATCTCATCCTCTTCTGATCCTTTTGTTCTTCCATCATCTTCTCCCCTCTTCTCCTTTCTCCTCTTCTTCTCTTCTCCCTCTCTAATTCTTCTTTCTACGGATTTGTCTTCGTCCATCTTAACCTTTAGTCTGCTCCCTGCCCTCCTCCTCGCCTCTAATACTCTCCATTTCTCCTCTTCACTTCCCAGCCTCACCAGCATCGTGAGCCATTCTCCTCTCAGCCCTAATACGCTCACTTCCTTCTTTTCTACCTTTAACCACGGTCTTACATACAGGTCTGGACACTCGCTCAATTTTCAGTAGTGGGGGTAGGTCGCAGATAGTCGCCAAAAATTGTTTGTCTCTTGGCCGCGAGAGTCGCTGCGGTAGGGTAGTAAACAGAGATAGAAATATAGTCGCTCTCTGTCTCTCTTACATAACTGTACATAACCACATAACGTAGCTTGCCTAGCAGTTCATTAGTAAAGTATTTTTTGTAGGTGATATAAGACCGTGGGTGATATGCAAGGATATTCAGGAAAGAAAAATAAGTCCATTTTATTAAAATTTTCGTTGCAAATACTTTATTGATTCGTCAGTTTCGACAATTTTTTTTGTACGACGAATTGCTTTCTCATTTTTAAATTCTCTTGGTGAGCGTTCTGTCGCATCCTTAATCGGATATAATAAATTATCGCGTACGAAAGCACCTCGGAAGCATGATATTTACAAGAAAAGGTAAAGCTGTAGGTCTCGAGGACTTCTTAAAGCGTTTGATCGAACACGTCAATCGAAGATGAATATTTTGCAAATATTTCTTCTACATAGCGGATGAGATGAAAAAAATGTAAATTCGCGTGAATTAAACCGCCTCGGGATTTCAGTTGAACTAGTTGACTGACAGAAGAGGTGCAACTGGAGTTCAATCTGACCGCTCCTACACAAGTCGCGCACGATTGATATCGCTTAAGTATCTGTTTACACAAATAACCTGAAAGTGTAATGTTATGCAGTTAGTGTTAGTTAAAGATTTGAAAAAATAGGCCGAGCTCTTCGTATAGAGCTCTACAGAGCTCTATATGAAGTACCTATAAACAAGCACAACAAACAAAGCATGGCAGAAAATTAATAGAAAATTAAGCAGTGTTGTTAGTATGCGTGGATCCAAAGGTTTTAGTGTAAAGCGGAAAAACTTTGTTAAAATTAAAAACCTGTAACATAATAAATTATGCAATCTAGAATAGGGGATAGATCATAATCGTGGGCAGTAATGGGATCGTTGTCCTCAATGAGATCGTCGGCCTCCCAATCTTCGTACTCCAAGACTGTGTCAAGTTTTTTCTGAATCTCTCGAAGATACATAGAACTTTTGGCCTCACCTTTTTCACCGAACACGGCTTTTAAATCGCTGATTTTAATCAAATTTGATGGCAATCTATCTTCAAATACAGTGCAATTGCTAAATTTCGGAGGTTTGATTACGCTGTATACGGACAAAAGCTTGTAAAGCTGGAGGAATGTCGGGCAGTTCGGGTGATCGTTACATCCCGCAGACTGGCATATCGTGCCAAAGAATTTCTGAAACAGATAAGTAGTGTACGTTTAAGATGTATAAAATACCAACTAGCAGAACCAATTCTATAAGATTGTGTACATATGTTGAAAGCTTGCTCATAATTCATCGAATATAAAAGTACCTCTAAATTGTCTTGGTTAACTTTTCCAGTCAACAAGTAGTCGAAGTTAAATTTCTCGATAAGATAGCGGCACATATGTAGCGTAGATTGTAGCGTTATCCGAAGCCCTCTCGATGTTGTAGTAGTGAGAAACTCGTTGGGTTTGATTTCTTTTTTCATCATTGCAGTTTCCCAGTTGTTCAGCCATTGCAACGAATCCTCCAACACCTAATGCAAAATATTTGGAAGAATGTGTATAATAATTATTATGTGCAGTTTGTATAATAAATGACCCTATATCATAAATAACTATATATACTATGCGTATGGAGTTCATTATATTCTTAAGATAGAAACGAATAAACTATAATTTAGTCATTATTTTACCTTGAAGTCATTACATTCCGGCGTAAGTCCTTGATTTGGCAATTTGCGATTAAGTGCGTCGAACATGTCGTTTACTTGTTTGCAAAATGCAATCGTCGCTTCGCATCCGGCAAGGGCTTTACAGTTATGCGACAAGTAGAACGCTAACCCTTGCGCGACAGAGTTGCTAAAGATCTAGAAGACACAAAGTATTTTTAGGAATATAAAGCAGAAACACAACAAACATGTTTCTTTCTTGTCGAACTAATCACATGTACATATACCTGGGTCGCTAATCGAACGCGCATTTTTGATGCGTTATCCATGTGTACATACATGTCGCTCCGTTATTTTTGGACATGCACGGGCATTTCCTGGATGGCTTTTATCGAGCTCATACAACGTCTCGAAATATTGCCAACAAATGTAGTTCTCCGTGGAATTGAGCTATAAAAGAGTAAGAATATATGTAATAGACTAGTTATTATGACGTTGTCAATAGTAGTATGTATCAGTTATTAGAGGGTCAATCCACTAGTTCCTCAATTTTTACATGTTTTTTTTTAAAGCATAATAAGTATAAATAAAAAATTACCCGCAGTTTCTTTTGGTTCAACAGCCGATTTCGTATGTTCTTAATCACATGCGGCGTGACGGAGAAAACGAACACTTTTCTTTCATCGTCTGAAGGATGAGTGAACCATGTCTTGGTGTTTTGCATCGTACCCCTAACATCCAGAAGCGACCACATCTTCTGGTTTGTTGCAGCACCATCAGCAATAACACCGTGAATTGTCGCTCCGCACTTCTCCAGATAGATAATTCCTTTTACAATTAGCTTAGCGAGCTCTTCTCCTTTAACTGGATTTTTTGAGGCAAAAACTGCGATTGGCTGCGTGTAAGTATCGGCAAGAGATTGAAACATTACAACGAGACCATGCGTTGCCTGTTCGCTTATGTCCGAAGATCGCAGCCCGTCGTCGTCCAAATCTGTCAAGCCGACATAAGTCAAATTCTTGGAACACACGGCTACAGATTTCCGTAGATTGATTTCATCGAGCAGCAGTACGCCGTGTCGTTGCAGAGGAGTTTTTGTAGCAAGATGTTTTTTAAGTAATTCTGCAAACCGTTCGTCAAAGCCGCATTTCATATCAATTAATGATAAATACCTGCGTATCGATTTTAAGCATGGTAGTGGCAGAATATTGTTTTTCCGCAGGAACTGATAGTATCCCGGGGATCGGATGTTCATCAGCATACACAACATCATCCAGTCCTCTCTGTAACGTCGACCCTTGGTGTCTTTCTTGCTCGCTGCGGCTACGATTTCTTTCAGTGCCAATTGTTGAGCAGCTGGAACGTTTAATGCAGAGCATTTCTCATCTAAAGTTGCCTCTTGCATATTAGCTATTTGTTCTTCTTGTTTTTTTAGACAGCTCATCAGATGTTTCTCGCGTTCTTTAGCTCAATTTTGTTGACATTTTTGACGTCGGCATTTTAATCGCAGCGCTACGAGGTTACGACGCTCTATGGAATTCGAAGCACCGATGTTTCTTAGAAAAATTCCATTTTTCTTACGATTTTTATTCCGTGTTATTAAGCCCTGTATGCGCTTCCTCATTTTCATACAGCTATCGCATCTTCGTTTTTTGAAGAGAAGACTGCAGTCTTTGCTGCGCCACTGTTGAATGCCGTCTTGAAATACGGTATCAGCTCGAAGAAGATCGATATTAACTTCGCCGAGGCCACTGCAAACGTTCATCTCCTTAAATTTGTTCAAGACGTTTGGAAGCGTTTCGATTCCTTCCAAAGTTTCGTTAAGATTTGCTTTTTGTGAGTCAACGTCCCGTCCGTAAACGTAAAATTGAAGTTTTCTATCCGAGTCGAGAATGACGCATTTTTGTGATACCGGCAAACGCTTTTCATTCTTGACTGGCGTTATCATGTAGGTAAATATAATAATTCTTCCGTTTGTAGCAGGTGCCTTGCTAACGCTCCAATATTCAGGTAATTTGCTACAAATCTCTTGATAGGTACGACCACTTTCGTTTTCTACATCTACAATGAAGCAAGTACTATTGATAAAAAATCCGTATAAATTTATTTTTCTTTTTCAGATTTTTAGCTGATCAAATGAATGTATTTTACTAGTGAAGGTAAGTATCTCAGTATTAATTACAATTATTTATCTATCGTTTTTTTTTTCAGATTTTGCAGTTTATCCATGGGTTTAATTTATAATTTATCTTCTTTCAAGAAGTTTTTGTCTCGATTTATAAGCATAAGTGTTAAATGATTCACACTTATGAGTCATTAAAGACTCATCTCAGTAACTTACATTTCCTTGTGGTAACGGATGTATATATGTCGATTGGTTCCTCAAGTGCTACCGGTCCTGTCACCAGAGGATCAGTATCTGTAAGTTCCATCGGTGAAACCAATTCGGCGCCATCCACAATTGGCAACACAAAACTGCAGCTGGTAGCTGTAATATTAAAAGAATTAAATATTGTAATTACTATACATTCTATTATATTTTTTAAGTTGTAAAATAAATACTTGGTTCAGCAGAGGACTCCTTGATCGAAGAGCCAATAAGCTGAACCGAATCGTTCATGAAGCCAGCGGACTCGCCAGAAATGCTCCATTGCCTTGTAGCACTTGAAGACGCGGCAGATTCCATTGATGGATCTATCGAATCGTGTGCGATTTGGACGGACTCCTCAACTGACGACTTTCCAACAGAGTTAACGACATCATCAATCGTAACTTTTTTTGGAGCTAAATGACCGAAATATTCAGTCGATGGGACAACGCAATCCTTTGCTGTAGAAAGGTCATCAAACTTTGATGGAACAGCAAACTTACTGAGCTGAGGGTACTTGTATGGTTCCTTCAATATAACACATGTAATATGAGATCGCATCCTGTTTGCACATGTACAATTTGTTCAATATAAACTTACCTGAGCGATAATCCGACCATTCGAGTCTCGTTTGATCCATTCACGGATTATATCTTCCTCTTTAAAATGTTTGTCGCAAACTACGTGTGTCGGCTTTAGTGTAACAATGCCCGGAATAGCTGTTACCCATTGTTTGTACCGATTGGCGTCTTTTGGTACGCGAAACACTGAGCGTTTTGAAGTCTCACAGTACACAAACTTACAATTCGGCACGACGCACGACTTAGGCATTTTCACATACAACTTTAATATACTGTAGGATATGTTCTCAAAAATGTTTCTGGACGAAACACGTCCGAACACGTTCACGTTTCGATGAGACTCGGTCACTCTTTCAACTCTTTCTATATCTTCGATAGCAAGCTACGCTACGTTATGTGGTTATGTACAATTATGTAAGAGAGACAGAGAGCGACTATATTTCTATCTCTGTTTACTACCCTACCGCAGCGACTCTCGCGGCCAAGAGACAAACAATTTTTGGCGACTATCTGCGACCTACCCCCACCATAGGAGTGTCCAGACCTGTATGTAAGACCGTGCCTTTAACTTCAGTTCCTACGAGAGCAGTTACCTCACCTTCTCCCAATTCGTTCCCTTTCCCATCCATCTGTTCCTCTCTATCCTTATTATTATGTTTTTCCTCCTTCTCTCGTCATTCCTCTCATCGTCGTCGGACCACCATTTCATTTCGTCTTGCCTGCCCCTGTTCTCTGCGCTTTCGTCCCTCTTCCTTTTACCCGCGCCCATTTCTAGCTTGCGTATTTTTCTCTTCAGGCTCTTGATCTCCTCTCTCTGGTCCTTTATTTCCTCTTTCAGTTCTCTCAGTGTTTCCTTTGCTTGATCCCTTATCATTTTCTCCAGCATCTCTCTTTCTACTGTCACCTTCGCTCTGAATTCCATTCCTTCCTTTTGTCCTGTGCTCCCCTTTTCTTTGACCTTATCTGAAATTAAATAAATTTTCTTAGCCATCTTTTCTCAACCTTTTTTCCTTCTTTTCCCCCCACTCCTCATCTCTTCTATCGCTTTCATCCATTCCTCCCCCTCTCCCTTTTCACTCATTATCCTCCCCACCACGTCTTGCCAACTCTCTCCCTCCCAATCTTCCCATCTCAAACACTCTTCCCAGACATGTTCCCACGTCTCCTCCTTTCTCTCACATATCCTGCATTTTTTGTCTTCCTCTTTTCTCCAGTATAGTCCCTCTTTGATCTCGTTGCCCAATCTAAACCTTGCAATTCTGTTCCATCTTGCCTCCTCCCAGCCCTTCTTTAGATAATCCGGTATCCCATCCTTCCTTATTAGCTTATACCACCTGTTGTATTTCGATTCCATAATCTTTCCCATTCTTTCTTGTCTTTGCTTCGCTTTCTCCTTGTGTTCTAGTGCCTCCTCCGTCAGTCCCTCCTCCCCTCCCATTTCTACCCCAATACCTTCCCAGTAATCCTTTCTCTCCTGCTCCCATCTTCCTATTATCCTATCCTTCTTCCATCTTTCTTTCATTTCTTCCAAACATTTCTTTGCTATTTTTCCTCCTTTACCTTCTTCCAGTTTTCTTTCGAATTTCCATGCTCTCTTGCTTGCTCTGGCTCATATTTTTTCCCTTTCTAGTTCGTCCCTGACCATGTACCCTGGGGTCCTCCAGTTTACACCGAGTGTCCATCTGAGGTATCTCTCGTGTATCCCTTCTACCTCCCTCCTTTCCTTCCACCCCCATATTTCTGCCCCGTATCCCATCACCGTCCATATCAGTGTATCATACAGCCGGATCCTTTTTTTACAGTCCTTTTTCCACATTCTTTTACCTATTCCCCACACTTCCCTCATTACTCTTGCTGCCTTCCTTCTTCTCTCTCTGATATGTGCCTCCTGCCTTCCATTCGCCATCAGCGTGTACCCCAAATATTTGAATTCTTTAACCTCTTCTAATTTCTTTCCCTTCTATCTCCAGTCATATTTCTTCTTCCTCCCTCCTCCTTTTCTAAATCTTATTATCTTCGTCTTCTCCGTACTCAGCGTTAGGCCTTTCCTGTCTAGGTATCCCTCAAGCCTGCTTATCATGGATCTCATGTCCTGTTCCTCCTCCGCCAGTACTGCTATGTCATCTGCATACATCAGGGTGTATATCTTCTCCCCTTTTACACTCACACCCCCCCATCCGCCCTTCCTCATGTGATCCTCTATGTCTGCAATTAGTAAGTTAAACAGTATCGGGCTTAACGGGCAGCCCTGTCTTAATCCCTTCGCCATCCAAAGTGAGTCCCCTTTTTCTTCTCCCCTTCTTACATTGCTTTTTGTTTCTCTCAAGACTTCCTTCACCCTATCTATCAGTCCTTGCCTTACTCCTCTCTCTTTCATTGCTTTAATTAGAACTTCCTTATCTACTGAGTCAAACGCCGCCTTGAGATTTACGAATAGAACTGTCATCTTCCCTTTCTCCTTTCCTAGATGTCTGTTTATCAAATAGTTTAGCGTAAATATCTAGTCCATCGTCCCCATTCCTTTTCTAAATCCTGCTTGGTTATCGGGAATCAAGTTCTTTATTTCTACTTCATTCCTTATCCTTTCTGCTAATACCGCCGTGTATATCTTATACATTGAGGGCATGATGGTTATCCCTCTGTAGTCCTTTACCTCTTTTTCTTCTCCTTTCTTCACTAAAGGTATTATCTCACCCTCCTTCCACTGTTCCGGCCAACCTTCTCCCCTCCATACCCCCCTTCTACCCTCCATCCCCGTTTACATATTTCCCAGGCCCACCTCACCATCTCTTCTCCTCCATATTTCCATACTTTATTCGGGATTCCGTTCTTACCTATTGCTTTTCCTGTTTTTAGTTTCTTTATTACATTTCTCACCTCCTCTAACTCTATCTCTCCCTCGTCTCGTCTGTCCCTCCCTCCTTCTCCTTTCACTACCCTGTTCTCCACGCCTCCCATTAGCTCCATAAAGTATTTTTTCCACTCTTCCAGCCCTATGTCTTCGTTTATCCTTTTCCTTCTTTTCTTTACTCTACCTATCAGTTCCCATACCTTACTTTCCGATCTCGCTTCTCCTATCTCTGTAATCATCCTTTCCTTCTCTTCCTTTTTCTTTCTTTCGCATACTTCTCTGTATTTCCTCCTCCTTTCTCTATATCTTTCTACCTCCCCTTTCCCCTTTCTCCACTTTCTTAGTTCTGCCCTCGCTTCTTTCTTTTTCTTCTTGCATTCTTCGTCCCACCATCCTCTTCTGTTCTTATTAGCTCCCCTGACCTCCCCCTTTTCATTCTCTTTTAGTATTCCTCTTATCTTCGACACCCCTTCCTCTATCTCCTCCTGCAACTTTCTGTTTCCTCCTATCTTTTCTAACCTCTCAACGAAGTGTTTTCTTCCTTCTTCGCTCCATATTCCTCTTCTTCTTGTCCTTTCTATCTTTTCCCCTCTCTGTGTTCTCTTCGCTCCGCCTCTTATCCACAGTATTAGAGGGTGATGGTCTGATTCTACTCTATCCCTTATTTCTAGTCTTTCTATTTTTTCTCTGCTATCCTCATCACCTATAATATAGTCTATAACTGTTTCACCTTTTCCTCCCGTGTGTGTGTATTCTCCTTCTTCGTCTCCCTTCGTGCCACCATTTAAAATCATCAATCCTCTTTCTTCTATAAATTCTAGTAGCGTCCTACCATCCTTATTCACCTTCTTATTTTTAGATTTTCTCCCTCTTTCTTTCCCACTTTCTTCATCTTTCTCATCCCTTCCTCCCTCATCTCCCGTTCTTGCATTAAAGTCACCTCTTATTATGGTCCTTACTCCTATTTTTCCCTCCTCTATGCAATAATTCAAACCTTCTAACTTCTTATCAATGTCTTTGATTACATTCCTATTATTTTCCATATTTCCTCTCTTATTCTTAGCTTGACTTCGACCCTGTTTTCCTCCTCTTCCCTCCCTCTACCCTCCTTTATTTCTTCTAACCCTTTTCTTATACCTACTAGCATTCCTCCGCATGCTCTACCTTTCTTATTCCTCCTATTCGCTATTTGTACTCTCCAACCAAATTCCTTTGGTAGCTTCTCTTTCATCTTCTCCCATCCTTTCTTATCCATCCATGTCTCCATCATAATAATCACATCCCACTTCTTTACCCCATCCCAAAAGTCTCTATCTTTATTTATTATTCCCGCTACATTCCAGAATACCACCTTCGTCTCTTCCCTTCTTTTATATCTACGTCTTCCTCAACTCTGGATTCACTTCCTGCCGCTCTCTCTCCCTCCTCCCTTTTACCTTTCCCATCCTCCTCGCATTCTTTGTTTTCATTCTCTTCGTTGTGACCTATGAAAGTCTTCCCTCTCCTCCAGTCTGCCTTTGCTTTCGTTCCATCTCCATTCCTTGTTGTCCTCCCACATCTTTTGATAACCAATTGTCACTCTTTTTTCTTTCTCTCTCTTCTCCCTTGCTATCTTTCTTATCTCTGTTTGTATTTGTCTTTCCTGTTTGGTGAGATCGTCATCCAGAAAGCTTCCATATTTCCTTCCTAGTTCCTTCTTTTTCTTCATGATGTCTCTTTTAGCTTCCCAGTTTTTGCATTTCAAGAGTCTCATTTTGTAGTCCCCGTATCCTATTTCTTGTATTTCTTCTATGATTCCTTCTGTAATATTTAGTTCTTCCATCAACTTTTTAAAATTCTCTTTTCTCTCTTTAACGTTTCTTACCTTCTCCTTCTTCACGATTATGTTATTTTTTCTTCTTCTTCTTTCCGTCATCTCTACACTTTTTTCTATTTCCTTCATTTTCCCTATCAACTCCCTGCCTTCATTCTCCTCTGCGCCCCTCATCTGTAATTTTTCTATCTTCTTCTCCATCATCTTTACTTTTTCTTCTAGCGCCTTTTTCTGCCTTTCCCATATTTCCTCCCTTCTCTTCCATTCTTCCCTTACTCCCTTTATTTCGTTTTTTATTTCTTCTTTGTCTTTTTTCCTCTCCTTCTCCTGTTCTTCCATTTTCCTCAGTATCTCTTTTAATAGATCCTCTGTCGCCATCCTTCCTTTACCCTCTTCTCCTTTTTTTATCTTCGCTGGCGGTGATCTGTTGGTCCTTCTCGTTTCGTTGAATTTGTCGAGAATTTCTTTCTCTGCTGCCCTAGCCGCTTCTTCCTCTAACTCTTTTCTTTTCCTTTTCAAAATGAGATCTTTGACCGATCCTAGGCTGTCCGCCCTTCCTCTTTGTTTAGCAAGCTCCTCCGCCTTTGTAGGCCTGCCTCTTGCTTTCCTCTCCCCTTCGTCTTCCCTCTTCTTTCCTATCCTTCCTTGCTGGTCAATCTCTATTCCTAATTCCTTCTCTGCCTCCATCAGCCGCTTTTCCCTTAGCCTTTCCCTCCTATTGGTTACCTTTCCTATGGTTGAAAGCACTTATAGTATTTATCCCCTCTATATCCGCGCTAGTCTATGCCCGCTTTCGCGACCCCGCCTTTCTGTCAGTCGCCCCTCTATACTATCTGTATTCTATGCCGCCCGGTTACCTCTCGCCCGTCCCTTTCCTCTTAACTGCTTCTTCCCGTTCTTAACCCTTTCGCCTCCGCCTTCTCGCTCCTCCGCGCCTCCCTGTTCCGTCGCTCTTGACCTCTCTAACTTTCTCCAATCCTTTTTCCACCTCGATATTACTCTCTGCCACACGCACACCTGTTGCTATCTACACGCCGGAACCGGAAGTCCTTCTAATATTTACTTAGTTTGTTTATTTGTTTTGCTCGCTTTTAAAGATTTTCAAGATAAATTTATTGTTTCATGGAAACAGTAACAAAATTTCTAAAGTGTATGGTATATATAGTCGACAAAAAACATAAATTCTTTATGTTACCTATTCAAAATAAAAGTATTACATTATATTCTGTGCTATTAAGATTAGGCTTAAAGATATGAAAAATATGTATCGTTATTCTATCTTTGTATATCTTTCATTCAAGCATTTTTTTTCCATGCTTAATTACATTACGTACTACTTATTTGGACTTTTAAATAAAATTGATTTGTACTATACAATAAGGACATAATTCTATCGCAATAAATATAATGTAAAATACAATACTTATACTACAACTTAATGTTATTGTTTTGTGTGTTTTTGTATTTCTTTATTTTTCTGTAGATTCCCGGAAAAATTGAGAATCTTATTGAAGAACGGAGAAATTTTTGTACACAAAATAAAGGAATTAAACTTCAGCCATTTGTACTTCTGGTTTTTGATGAGAATGACATTACTTCATATGTTATTATTGATTATTTAAAGTACGAAGTTGCAACCGTGCGTAAAGCAGTGGATATATGCTTAAAGAGTTTTCAGGTTTTTATGCAAAGTATCCAGCAGAATGCGAAAAAATATGGTATTTCTTACAACGCGCCGTATATGGATTTGTAACTGAGTTTGATTTTAAAAATCCATCAGTTTTGACTATTTTAAATTCTATAAAGACCATCATACACACAACAAAGACTAACATCATTATGTTTTTTTTCTTAATTAAGATTGAGATTTAAATCTCTGATTAAGTTATTACATAAATAATTTTTTGATTGATATTTTTCATAAAATACTTTATTTTGTATTCCATTTCAATAGAAAAAGGTTGATATTATGAAAATTGTTCCTGATTAAAATTTTTATTTATTTTTTGCGTAATACGTTGATGGTAGCTCGGGGGGGTGTCAATCGCCCCGGATTTGCGATCGGTCGATGAGATTTCGCGGGTCGAAGGACCAGAGGGGCAATCCCCTCACAAGTTTAATTAGGCAAATAAAGCGAAAAGCAAGCGAAAAGCGACTCACCGTATCGTTGCCCGATGTTCTTGCGGTGGCCTCGTGGCGTCCGGTCCTCCCGGTGGTGATGGAGAGCGGAAGGCGTGCAGCAGGGTAGGATGTGCAGGCACTCACGTGCCGCGGCAGGCAGGCAGGCAAAACGTGCAATACGGCAAGCAGGCGATATAGCAGGCACATGTGCAAGAGGCAAGCACTCAAGCCCGAGACTACTGAGACGACTTGTCGAGCTCCGAAACTGCGAGTTCACTCGATTACTCCGAAATGTGCGAGCGCAAAGCGAGTGTGTGTTCTCGAGTCCACGTTTGAACAGCGAATCCTCCCACGGTACTCCTCTGCTCGCGCACCTGCGAATAGCGGCCGGAGCGAGTACTCATGGTTCCAAATAATTGCGGGCCACCCGTGAGCGGGCAGCACGAGTCGGGTGAGTCGCGCGAGTGTTGCTATCTGTCGCGATCCGCCAACGTCTCGCGCGAGTCACGAAAAACACGATTTTGTACGTTACTTGTACGCGCAACTTATCAACTAATATGTACAACAATTACTAATGACACGGACATCTAATATGTACAGGCGAGCGCCAAACAATGGTACTTACAGTTACCTTCAGTTACATATTCATAAAATATTTTTTAGTTTTATTATAAGTTTGCGTGTAAAATTTATAAAACAATTTATGACTGCAATTTTGTGATATGCGTTTTTAAAAAAGATCGGCATCATCATACTGGTTCTTCGCATTTATCGTTTTATTACGATCTAACAATATAGATCGCTGCTTCTTCAGTAATTTTTTCTTTTTGTTTTTAGAGAAAGTAGTTGAAAGAGAATATCAATATTATAAAATTATAATATTAAAGAGTTGTCCTACTCTTTTAGATTACTTATGAAGTTCTTTTTATTTCTCTTCTAAATTACCATATTATTCTCCCGATTGCTGCCAACCTTCGGTTGGCGAAGACGAGGGAGTATGCGTTTCACCGAGGCCGAATCTTTGTTACCTTAGTTCTCGATAACTACAACATACTTTGATATGTGCTTCCGTATATAAGTTCTTAGGTAATTGTTTAGATGGGGGGGACCACCTTGGATGACCTTGATATTTTAGTATGTTGTCAAGGTCACCCTCCTGAGTGACCTTCAGAAGGTTTTAGCCCGCGCTCGTTATTCGTTAAAAAGTTATTAACAAAAAATGTTTCGAAAATATAGCAGTTATTTTAAGTACTGAGAGGCATAAACGACTAATATTACGTTTTTCTTTAAAGCAGAGAATACTTTATTTCGCGAGAAAGTCGCTGCTTTATCAAAACACAACATTTAAAGTAGTAAATTGTTGATAAATTGAAGTCTTTTTGTTAAAGCAAAGAATACTTACATGGGTTAGATGACGCGCTTTAAACAGTAGAATACTTTTAAAGCGCGTCATCTAACCCATGTGGCATCTCGCATATTAACTTTCCACGCATGAAAAGTTCACGCATACACTTTCCACGCGAACCGAGGTTCACGCACCCCCCCCCTGCTTTCGGGGGAGGTGCGGTAGCCCCGAAATAGTTCACGCATACACTTTTCACGCGAACCGAGGTTCGGGCCGGCCCGAAAGCAGGGGGGGTGTGCGTGAATCTCGGTTCGCGTGAAAAGTGTATGCGTGAACTATTTTGGGGCTACCGCACCTCCCCCGAAAGCAGGGGGGGTGTGCGTAAACCTCGGTTCGCGTGAAAAGTGTATGCGTGAACTATTTCGGGACTACCGCACCTCCCCCGAAAGCAGGGGGAGGTGTGCGTAAACCTCGGTTTGCGTGAAAAGTGTACGCGTGAACTATTTCGACATATATATTAGTCATTTATGCTTTCCAATACTCAAAATAGCTGCTATATTTTCGAAACATTTTTTGTTAATAACTTTTTAACGAATAACGAGCGCGGGCTAAAACCTTCTGAAGGTCACTCAGGAGGGTGACCTTGACAACATACTAAAATATCAAGGTCATCCAAGGTGGTCCCCCCCATCTAAACAATTACCGTTTCTTATTGATCAAGCAAGGTTTATAGCGTATAATTATCATTAATCGTTGTGTTAATAAAAAAGCGAAAAAATGATATATTACTCTCTAAAAGAGAATCAGTGTATTTTTACTGAGAAACAGTAAATAGTCACTGATTGAAGCAGTTATAAGTATACCACTGAGAATCAGTGACATTTTACTGAAAGAATTAGTTAATATTGACTGTTTCAATCAGTAATATTGGACTACTAGAAACAGTGACTTAAAACAGCAAAATCAGTAATGTGAGCTGATTAAATCAGTAATATTGACTATTTCAATCAGTAATATTATACTACTAAAACAGTGACTTTGAGCAGCAAAATCAGTAATGTGAACTGATTAAATCAGTAATATTGACTATTTTACTCAGTAATATTGGACTACTGGAAACAGTGACTTTGAACAGCAAAATCAGTAATGCAAGCTGATTAAATCAGTAAATGTCCCAGCAAACAGTAACAAAAAGTAATAACCTTAATACATGTTATAATTTTTTATTCAACAATGTAATTGTTACGTACAAAATGTTTACAGAATGAAGTCAATTAAAAATTAAACATTCCTTAGCTTACGAGCTTGTGCCTCTATGTTTGTTCCTTCCTAAAAAAAGATTTTTCTGTGTGTTAGCAAGTATTAATATATAACTTTTAAATGCACTAACCAAACTTACAGGCCATATCTGTATTAACGAAGAATTTGGAAAAATAGGAGGATCATCATGTTGTCCCTTATCAATGTTCTTCTGAAATTAAATATCCAAATATTTGAATCGTGTTTTAACAATCAATTTATACTAAGAAATTATAAGAATAAGAAATAAAAGACTTACTCCTTTTGATAAGTTTCCAACGATAACCGAGATTAATAATCTTATTCTGTTTGCTGTTCAGTTCTCTGGTTCAATACGCCGTGGTTTATGCTGAAAATGAAAAGGGAGAAACAGTCTCTAGTTTATCGCGCTTTACTATGGGCCCGTTGGGCCTCCATCTTTGCCCCGTTGGCAAACTATAACCTCGCCCCGTTGGGCCACCATACTCGTCAGTACCCGCGGTAAATGAACTACGGCTCAAGAAGCTTTCGTACTTACTTTTAACCTCACTTTTTTTGCAAGCACGCTTAGCTCAGTACCGCAGTTTCTCTTATTCTTTGTAATGTACACTTAGCACCGCTTCGTCCTTCGTCACGTATACTTCGTTCTCGTCTTCTGTTTCACACATCACTGAGATCACAATCTTGTTCCGTTTCCTCGCACCATCAATCAGTATTACCAACAGATAACTGATTTTACAGTGACATCTTACTTTCACTGACCATAATCAGTGAAATATAAGATAAAGAAACAAAAAGTAAACATTCTACTGAAGTTCAGTGAAATACTCACTGATTCTCATGAATATTTTCACTGATTCTACTTTAGAGAGTACATTTATATGTTCTCTTATTGGCTATCGACTGAGTTACAGAGGAAATTGATTAACCAATGACATGCATCCACAAAGGGAATTTTAGTGAGATTCTAGTTGCCTCTGTGGGCTTCGGCAGAAGCTTTTCTATTTATCGCTGCACGCTCATTGGATATCGCGCGTCGTGCACGATGTTATCGCGCGCGCTGGTCTGCTCTATTGCTCACATGTCATATTTGGCCGGTAGTTAGAGGTTAAGTTTGTTTATACAAGTTTAATCTTTACAAAATTAAATAAAAATATAATATATAGTGTGATAAACACTGCCTAATACAAGTTTGTTTATTGAATCATTTCCTTGGATATTTCCAAGGATGGATATTTCCATGGTATTCCATGTGGTAACAGGTATCTTATATGTGTGTATACATACAGGGTGTCAAGTAATAAGCGGATCACTGCTCGTGATGGGCAGCTAGAGCGGGTAAAACTGAATCGAAAAGTCTTACTGTTTTGTAAGTATTTCAATAATTAATAAGAAAATAATTAATAAAGATACGCGAATCAAGATGCGTTCGTGCGATTCGACGAGAAGAAACAGCCCTGTGTTTACGTTGCTAGGCCGCGACGAGACATTGGGAGGAACGCTATGTTTATAACAAAAATTATTAACTATACGTGAGTGACACTCATTGTCATTATTGTTTATAAAGCACTCCTCTCTCATAATATTTCGCTATGCACATAGTAACGTAAACGTTGGGCTGCTCCTTCTCGTCAAATCATGTAGATGCACACTGATTAATTCTCTTATCTTTATTAATTAATTTCTCATTAATTATTATTGAAACAGTACGATAAAGGACGTTTAATTTGATTCAGTTTAATTCGCTCTTCCTGTCCACGAGAAGTGGTCCGCTTATTACCTAACACCCTATATATATATGTTTATATAATTATAAATTTAAATTTATTATATATAAATAAAAATTATTAAAAATGCTAAAAAAATAAAGAAAATTACTTAAGGATGTATCACTGGTACAATCTTAGACAAAAGTGCATGAAATTTGAAATACTTGAATATCTACGCCTAACGCATAGTAAATCTAGATGTAAGATACTCAATATAGTAGGAGTCTTATTTTTACTCCTACAAAGGTATTTTTTTACTTTACAAATGTTTTTTCCAGTATTATTTGCGATTTTTGTAATTTATGAGCCTAAACTTTTGGCAGTAAAAATGCCCTGATTTCAACTTTATAACGTCAAATTATTAATAAAATTAATAATTAGTTATTAATTATTAATTAATAATTAATTATCATTAATTATTAATTTATTTCTTTAAAACGGTGTAGTGAAGACAATTGAAACTTGACAGATAGTTTCATTTATTCGTATACTAGATGTACAAAAAAATTCAAAATATTGGTAGCGCTCCTTCAACATTTTTTTAGCTGTTTTATCCATCAAAATCGTCTCTTCCCATAAAAATACGTGTAAAATCAGTGAAAATTAAAATCGTTATATCTCAGCAACCGTTTAGTGGATTCGTTTCTACTTTTTTTGTAGCACATCAGGAAGACTAAAAGAACATTCTTACAAATTTTTATCCACTTGGTAGCGCTTTGAAAATAGGTGCAATACATCCTTAAGTCATAATTAATCTCATATACTATTGTGTATAAGATTTAGATTATGCCTAGTACCTACATTTTCAACTATTTATATATTATAAAATATGCTTCTGCATAGCGTAGAAAATATATTGCTTTTAAAAGTGTAAAATAAATAATTTTTGTTTCTATTCACGAACTAAGTATAAATAATGACTACTCTAATCATATGTTTTCTATGCTCTAAAGAATTTAGGTCTTTATAAACTATTATACTACATTTTAAAGTATCTCATTGTCTGACAGTAGAGGACGTAATTCAGTGTCAACAAGACAAGTTTTGTCGTAGAAAATTTGACAATTTTAGTGGTTTTAAGCAGCACTTAATTCGAAAGCATCGGATCAGTGTAGTAAAAAAGTGTACATACATCTGTTGTTTCTCCGAACGTTAAGGGCATCCTATAGTACCGACAGTAGTTGCCGACATTTGCAGATTCGAAGAATTCTTTGAATTGGCTTTACAGAATTGCAAGTTTTTGGTCTAGAATTAAAGTACGCACAAAAATCTATTTTTCGATACACGATTTCATATTAGAAACGAAAATTTGGGCACATATAGCTGTCACCTGACGACAATATTTGCTTAAACAAAAATACTGCAGTTTATATGTACAAAATGATACACAAGGGAAGTAGCGACAACATTTACAAACAATTTCGTGTAAATAAAACTAAGATTGAATGCCTAGAAAAAAAGATTGTTCCTAAGGCAGCTTTATTAATGCAAAGGCACATGCAGGTTGACAGAATGAGCAGTATTGTGGGTAACAGTAGTTGCCGGATCTTGTAAGAGATGGCGCTGCAGTCGCTGCAATCTGATAAGGACAGATATATCGTACAGATATCTCGTTAGACAAGGATAAATATATTGCACAGATGTCTCGTTAGACGAGGACAGATATATCGTACAGATGCCTCGTTAGACAAGGACGCTCGAAGCACTCACGTACACGGCTCTTTCCATGTGTGCGCTATCTTCGCCACGTGTCTGAAAACAGGCAGCGTCTCGAAACTCGAAACTAAAACGACGAAAATCGGCGAGGCCTACCGGCCTACCATGTCGGTTGAAAACATAAATAAATATATACGGTCATAGACGGAAATGTTTTACTGGAAAATTAATTCGTAACAATTGTTATAAACACGATGGATGCTTCACTTTCTTCTTGATTAGTGATTTACATACACAGATACACAAAAAATACTTTTTACGCAACGAAAGCTTGTCGCTCGTAAACAGATGGAATTTGCATTATTAGAAGGAAACATATTCGACAATAACTAGACACGTTTGCGAGAAAAAAAAAGTACCTTTTGTACCTTATATTATCACTGATTTTATTATGTAATATATTGTTAGAAATTCGTTTTGCATTATTCAAATCAATTATATATACTCTTTCGATCTTTTATTATTAGAAAAATCATATAAAACTATGTAATAGATTATCCTTTCACTTTTTCTTATTCTTTATTATTGTTCGAGAGCACGCGGTAGCGCGGTGTAGCGCGAGGTAACGAGACGATCACGATTAACGACACAGCAAGTAACAGAAAAATAAATGTATATTCAGAAAACGTATTTACAATATGTACAGTCTTATTTCTTTCCAGCGAAGGAACAGAAGCCGTGAGCGCGCACAGGAGTTAGCACGGCGAAAGCGGCGAAAGCAAGCGCGTGCGACTATCTATGCGAAAAGCGGTTTAGAAAAGCGGTGTATTAGCGGTCGTACCGGTATACTAGGCGGGTGATCTGCGAGCGAAATCGATTCCGCGGCGCAGCGGCGGTTCTTTTATCACCTCCGAGGCGCACCTCCCTCCAAGCTAATTACCGATGATTTCGCGAGGGTGATTGGCCACCGGCAGCCTACGTCACCGTGCTTACGTCACGGTTTTCAAGTGACGACCTGAAGCGATCGTTACCTGTTTTCGCCTGCTTTGTTTATAGCATGGATCTTTCCGTTGTGTAAGCACAAATAAGTCGTTCGTACCGTTGAACAAAGCTTGACCTTATTGTTGATGACAATGTTAGAAAAGTTGCCAGAATGCTAATCTCGAAAGGTCCATGCTATACTGACTGCTGAATATTACCGTGACAATCCTATGCAACGTTTTAAGCAACTATTAATTATCGCAAGCGTGCATGCGCTGACTAGCAGTCGAAAGCGGTTCGAGATGCCAATTACCGCGATCTCAAACATTCCCGCCCGCCTCGTCATACGTTGACGAAACGAGACTGTGCGCTCGATGGGGCGACCGAAGTCGCCACGCAAAGTATTGATTAGCGATCGATTAGCGGCGGTCGCGATCCCGGCGCGAGTGCGAGCGCCCATGTTGCGGGGCGCGCGGCTGCGCATTATCATAACACGCGACGATCTCGAGCGAGAAACATATTTCGCGCGATACATATGTTTCCATGTATATTTTCCGTCGGTATATACATGGTGCCGTGAAACCGTGAAAGTGAGGTGATGTAATGCGAGTGTGAGTGAAGTTACGGCTGACGGCCGAACTCACCGATTTAGTGACGTGCACGTAGCACTTTGGCGGACGGACAACAGAAGCAATTACGCGAAGTGACAAATGATAGACAGAAATAACGCGACAAAACGGACGGTGAGATAAACGCGAGCGAATATACGCGAGAAAGCGAGTGCTTTTCGGTGGCTCACGCATCCTCGACGGTGGTGGTGGTGTCAGCGGCCCCAGGAAGCATCACAAGTTTCACCAGTGGCCGGACGAGCTCGGAGGTGGCAGTGCGTATGGTCACTACCCGAACGACGCCGTCTTCGCCAGGGTGCAGCTTGACGATCCGGGCGAGAGGCCATCGATTCGGTGGAGTGATCTCCGACCGGATCAGGCACAGCGTGCCGACATCAGGGGTGGCCTTCGCGGTGAGCCACTTCGGTCGTGAGGCAAGCTGCTGGGTGCATTCGCGCAACCACCGTTGCCAGAAGTGATCGTGCATTTTTTGAACCAGTTGCCATCGCGAGAGGGTGTTGTCCGGTCTCTCTTCCAGCGAGGGCTTGGGGGCCGCCAGCAGAAAAGCACCTATGATGAAGTGCCCCGGCGTCAGTGCCGAGACGTCGTCAGGATCATCAGAGAGAGCGTGTAGTGGCCGAGAATTTAGGCACGCCTTAACCTGAGCGAGGAAGGTGGCCATTTCCTCGAAGGTGAGGGTCGTCTCGCCGATGACTCGTCGCAGGTGAAACTTGGTGGATTTCACCGCCGCCTCCCAGAGTCCGCCGAAATGCGGTGCGGCTGGAAGATTGAAATGCCACGGGTTCCGTGGACGGCGACGTCGTGAGCGATGCGCCGGCCGTTGGATGACGACGCGCGGAAAAGATTTTGCAGTGCCCGGTCCGCCCCGATGAAGTTGGTGCTGCAGTCGGAGTAAATGTCCGAGCAGAGCTCTCGGCGTGTCGTGAAGCGACGGAGGGCAGCCAAGAATGCCTCCGTCGTGTAGTCGGAGACCACCTCGAGGTGCACCGCTTTGGTGACGAGGCACACGAAGACGGCGATAAAGGCCTTGTGCGCTCGGTGTCCTCGCCCCTTGGTCGTGCGGATGTGGATCGGGCCTGCATAATCCACGCCGGTCCGTTGGAATGGGCGCGCTGGAGTGACCCGCGCCCTTGAAAGATTGCCCATCAATGGTTGCGGAGTAGCGGCTCGCCACCAGGTGCACGTGACGCACCGATGCAATAGCCGTTTTACGACGGCTCGGCCTCGCGGAATCCAGTGGCGGAGGCGGAGTGTTCCGAGCGTTAGCTGCACTCCGCCGTGGAGTGTTCGTCGGTGGCAAGCCTCCACGAGCAGACGAGTGAGCCAGGAATCTGTGGGAGCGATGATTGGATGTCGCTCGTCGTCAGTAATAAATGCGTGCTTAAGTCGCCCTCCGACTCGGAGCACGCCGTTGTCGTCCAGGAAGGGACTCAGCTTCGCCAGCTGACTGCGGTGCGGCACAGGGCGGCCGGCTGTGACGGCCTTAATCTTCTCTGGATAGTGCAGTGATTGCACCACCCGCAGTCAACGGAAGAGGGCCGCGTCAAGTTCCCCTGGAGTGAGGGCCTGTGCCTGGTCGTCCGGATCGTGATCGGTGGTGCGGGAGGTGTCGCATCGCCATCGTAGGCACCACGCCGTGACTCGCAACAGTCGGTGTAGTGCCGAAAATCGAAGGAGCGTGTCGGGCTCCGTGTCGATCTTCCCGACGGCAGATTGCACGACGGCTTTCCGCTCGGCAATCTCGGCGTCGGGAATCTCGTCGTCCTCGGCAGGCCACTGGGTTTGGTCCTCCCGCAGCCACGGTGGGCCCGCCCACCATAACGGATGGCCGATCAGCTCGCTGGGCGCGATCCCCCGGGAAGCGCAATCGGCCGGGTTGTCTCGTCCGGGAACGTGCCGCCACAGGGCCTCGGGCAGAGTTCGCTGGATAAGTGATACCCGGTTGGCTACGAACGTCTTCCATCGGGATGCGTGGCCCTTGATCCAGTGAAGTGTCACTCGGGCGTCGGACCAAAGGAAGATCGGTGCTGTGGACAAGCGTAAAGTGTCGCGAGCGTGTCACGTTAATTTAGTGAGTAGTGCGGCCGCGGACAGTTCGAGTCGAGCGAGGGACACCTGCTGAATCGAAACTACCTTGCTCTTGGCCGTGAGCAAGTGCAGTGTGGTGGAGCCGTTTCTCGTGACGCGGAGGTAGACGGCCGCGGCGTAGTCTCGCTCGGACGCGTCGGCGAAACCGTGGATCTCGACTCGGGAATCTGCTCCGCTGTCGAGCCAGCGGGTCGCGCGAACGAGTTCAAGGCGCGGAAGCTCCCCCAGGAAGCTCTCCCACTGTTGAGCGTCGGTCGCCGGAAGAGGGGCGTCCCATTCCAGCCCCTTCAGCCATGTGGACTGGATGAGGATCTTCGCTCGGATCACGACGGGGGTGAGCCACCCTAATGGATCAAATAAGCGTGCGGTTTCCGAGAGGACGCGCCTCTTTGTGAACACGGTGATTGCGCGCGGACGAATCGCGAAGGAAAATTTGTCTTCCGTCGGGTGCCAGCGGAGGCCGAGAGTGGAGTGACCGTCTGTTTCCCACACGTGGAGTGCGCGTTTAAGGCGGTGCTCCTGCGGGATGCCAACGAGAACGTCCTCGGAGTTCGCGGCCCACTTGCGTAACGGAAACCCGCCCGCCCGCCGTGCAGAGTTCGCGCAGTTCGGGTTGCACTTCAACCGCGTCGTCGATAGTGTCCTCTCCGGTCACGACATCATCCACGTATCTGTCGTCCTCGAGAGCGATCGCGCCGTGCGGAAACCGAGCCCCCTTGTCTTTGGCGAGTTGCAAGAGCGTGCGAATCGCGACCCACGGTGAGCACTTGAGGCCGTAGGTGACCGTCGTCAGGCGGAGAACGCGCACGAGTTGTTCGACGGCACTTCGCCACAAGATCCGCTGGTGGTCACGATCTTCAGGGTGGACGATAATCTGGCGATACATCTTCTCGATGTCTGTGATCATCACGTAGCGGTGCCGACGCCAACGCAAGAGCACGTCAGCAAGTGCCGGCAGGAGATTAGCGCCTGCGAAGAGGTGGTCGTTGAGCGAGTCTCCGGAGCTGGTGCGTTGTGAGCCATTAAACACCACGCGAAATTTGGTGGTAGTGCTAGCCTCTTTCAACACGCCGCACAGTGGGGCAAACGCCTCATTTTTCGGTTATTTGCTTATAGCTTCTACATTTTTTAATGAAATGACTTAAAACTTGACATAAATAATATACGATTATTATACATTTAGTGTATAAAATCAAAATTATTTAAATAACAATTTTTCATAAAGCGCATAGATAATTTTTTTATTTTTTAAATACTTTTTAGTTTTTTTTAAGTCGGTTCTATTTTTAAAAACATTTTTTATTTTATATTTTTTTAGTGCTTCATTAAATTAATATAAATAATTATTATCGCATATTTCCTTACTGCTCCGTATCCTGATGTTTTAGCGCGATATTTTATGTACTAAAACCTTTTTGTAAAATTGCTCTATAGGACAGTGAAAACCGCATTTAAATCCGTTCAGTAGTTTTAAAGAAAATCTTAGTCATACATACATACATACACGCTAAATATAGAACCTCCATTTTTTAAAGTCGGTTAAAAAATAAAGTTAATTTGATTTTTAATGATAGTCTTAAACCTCGGGATGTTTAATTTTTGTGAGTTTTATAATAGAAAAGGAACTGTTTTTCTTGCTTCTCACATCTAATTCTTGAACTTAATCATCATCTACATCATTATCGCTGAAATATAATAAACATTTTGCATCTTCAGTTAATTCTTTCTTTTTATGTCCCATAATTTTTCGCGAATTAGATATTATTGGATCTGAAGCAAGTATCAAATTATTAAAAATATCTTCATTATTTTGTATTCGCGACATTTTTCGCGAATGATTTTCTCTATATTTTCTAAAATATTTATGGTTTGCTTCCTGAGCATCTTCAGATAATTGTCCTATTGGTACGATAGCATTTTTTATAATATCACTGCCATGAATCAATAATTTGTGGACTGAGATTGGCATGTAGTACCATGGGTATAATGATACAAATAATTCGGCAGTTCTAAAAGCATAGGATTCGAATTTCAACACGTTAAATCCTATTACCGCTAGCGATTACTTGCAACAAAACTCCAAATCGACTTATTAAGTTTTTATCTAAACCTGTAATGGCAGCTGATAATTCTGGATTAGCAAAAAATTTTCTGGCCGTGTTGCCATCATTGGATGTACCTTTTCCTTGTTTCACGAAGTCTATCAAGAGACCTGCTTTTGTTCTGAAGGCAGTCTGTATCTCTCTTTTTCTTTGCTCGACTTCTCGTTTATGACTCTCATTCCTCGCTGACTAACATTTGATATTAAATTTATACGAAATATGTAATAAGCATTCGAAACAACGAATCCAGCAATGTAATCGTAATTGTAATGTAATTGTAATCGTAACGGCTAGCTATCCATTTTGACTTCAAATTCTTTGTGAAATTTATGATTTTTCGTTTCAATGGTTCCAACGCGATTTTGGGTAATTCAGTATCAATACATGATATTATGTGGCTTATTAAAGCTTCATAATTTGATAAATCAAGATTATTTGCACGCATACAATTAAAAAGTTGACGATTCGTTCGGAAATTTTCCATTTTGCGAGCGTGTTAAAGTATAATCTTCTATATACTTTATATATTCTATATATTTTTCACTGTATCCTGAAAAGGACGCAAAGTGAATTGTATAAAGCAACGACAAAAATCAAAACTTTCAAAATCAAAAAGTCTTTAATGACTACTGATCGAGAAAGACTGACGAAAAGTTCTTATCTCCGCTGTTTTTATTTCCTCCACCTCCCCTCTCTTCCCACCCTCCCCCTCCCCTCCCCCTCGAGGAGAACGAATAATTTAACGTAGAGCAATCTTATTGGCCCATGGATTTACAGAATGCGCATTACTCCAAATACATTTATCCAATAATATTTATCATATTGCTATTATATTAATTAATGCAATTAATTGTTATAAAATATGGATGTAATTAATCGTTATAAAATAGCAATATTTAAACAAATTATATATCCCCCTTCGTCTTTCTTTTATGAGAAAATAGACATCCATATTCACTCGACATGATCGAACTTCGTCCATTGAGCTATTCATGGACGACGTTCGACTATGTCGAGTAAACTTTGAGGTCAATTATCTCAAAAAGGGGGACGAAGGGGGATGAATGATCATATATGGCCAAAAACTAGACACTTTGCCCTATCAAATGGCGCAGAGCAAACCTTAATCCATTCTAATCCACAAACTTTCTTCCTGTTTGAATATTGAAGTAAGAAATTTTTAATAGTCGAATATGTCGTGTATATTTATTAATATATAATAGTACTCAAATGACATAAAACTAAAATAAATATGTTTTTTGAACCCTAATAAATAAGTTTTGATAAGCATTTAACTCATATTCGCAGTTATACTTTCGGCGGAGACTTTAGAAAGTAACCTATCGAATAATTTCAGTATTCACGAAAATGTCATACTTTATCAGATCATTTTGAGGAAATAACAAAGGATAAAATCAATTATAAGCACATTTATTTATTGTTTAGGATATATATTAACATAAAATTTCGTCCAAATTTGAATTATACGTTTTTCATTTTTTCGTCCAATATCCGGTTTTTGATAGATTCGCCCCACTGTGCGCCGTGGTGTGGCAGGTAGCACACGCCGCGAGTTGTGTTCTCGTCCGACGGTGCTACGGCTTCCAAGTGCCCGAGGTCCTCGTACTCAAGCATGAACGAGTGATAGAGCTCTCCGGACCGGGGATCTCGGACGCACTTGCGTTCCATGGCCGTGAGTAGTCGCTCAGCCGGCTTGCGGGTCTCGGCGAGATTCTTTGGCGGCGAGACGAACGGCAGTCGGACAACGTATCGGCCAGCGAGTGTGCGCGTGTGGGTGCGCACAAAGTGTTGCTCGCACTCTTTTTCCTCGGGAGTGAGCAAGGCGGTAGCGGGAGCGGTGCACCAGCTCGGCCAAGTCATGGTCGGCGGTGCATTGAAATGAGCTGCGGTGCCCCAGGAGAGAGGTCGCCCCACAGCCCCCTGACAGGATCCATCCTAGTATGGTCTTTTGAGCGATTGGCGTTTGCGGTTCGCCTCGGCGGAGACCATCCTCCAGGATGGTCGAGCACACCTCGGCGCCCAGCAGTAACTTGACGGGGTCGTTGGCGGCGAAACGCGGATCGGCCAGCGGCAGCCCCCGAAGGTGAGGCCACGTGGTGCTACACTTGGTCGCGGAGCCTTGGTAGAGCGAGAGGCGCGGAAGCACGAACGCGCGACGGCAGTGAGCGTGGCTCCTGTGGTCTTCTAGGTGACGTTCAGTGTCACTTTGCCCCGTGTGGACCGGACTGTGAGGCACCAATGCCGAAGATGGACACTCGTGTGCGCGATCGCGGCAGGCGCAGCCGCTGCACCAGGGACTCCGACACGATCGACACTTCGGAGCCCTGGTCTATGAGAGCCTGCACTTCTTGGGGATCTCCGTGCCGGTCGGCAATAGTCACGCGTGCGGTCGCGAAGAGGATCGCTTTGCGGTCGTCGGCCTTTCCGACAGCGGAAAGCGTGCTAACTTCCGCGGCGGGTTTCGGCGCAGAAACGTACGCGTCGTGCAGCATTGAGTGGTGACGCGAGTTGCACGTGAAGCAGTTTCGGGTTGACTGACACTTCGCCACCGTATGATTGCCGAGACAATTGAAGCACAGCTTATTGGTCTCGACCACTGTCTTTCGCTTACTAGCCGCCTTGGCCTTGAAGTCGGGGCACCCCATGAGCGAGTGGTTCCCCTTGCAGAGCGGACACTGAGACGGCTCGGAACGCTTCGCGACGTGAGTTTTCGCGGACCGTGATGGTTCATTCGCGGGTTTAGTGGTCTTCGGATTCGCGGCGTTTAACGTGAGGATCCGTTTGTTGATAAAGGTCATCAGCGTAGCGTGAGTCGGCGGTTCGAAGGAGTCTCCCGAGGAGGATTCCCATTCCAGGCGCATTCGCGGGTCGAACAGTTCGACTACGAGGTGATTGAAAAGGTCCATGCCGTGCGAGTCGATGGGCCTTCCGATGCTCTCTTGCGCATTGACGGCGGACGTGACGGCGTTCAGGACGCGGCTGAGTTCAGCGGCGGTAGCGGCTTTCATCTTCGCCACGGCGGTAAACGTGGCGAAGTTGGAGCGTATCAGCTCTCTCTTGTTTTCGTAGTGCTGGCAGAGCAGCGCCCACGCGCGATCGTAATTTTCGCCCGTAATTGTTAACGATTTTATTACGTTCTCAGCCGGCCCCTTGAGGCATAAGCGCAGGTAGTGCAGCCGTTCGACTTTCGAAATGGACGACTGCTCACCGATCTGACTTAAAAAGATCACGGAAGGATGGCCAGTCCTCGTAGGCACCCGAAAATTGCGGCAATTGGATACGGGGCAGCGAAGTTCTTGAGGCGCGGTCGCCCCCCTGCTCTGATGCCGCGGAAGGCGTCAAAGCTGGCGCAGGCTGGAGCCGTTTCGCCTGATCGGACAGGACGCCACGCTGATGCACGTACGCAATCTCGGCGTTGGTGAGCAAATCGGACTTAGCGTACTCACTCTCAGCGTAGAGGTCCTTGTAACAGGCTCGAATCAAGTCGTGCTGACTCTCGAACTTTGCCTACAGGTCATCAAGGATGCGGATGCGGTGCTCAACGGTCGAGAGGGTGATGTTCGCCTGACCCATCTTCCTCAGGTTTTTGACGGCTCTGGAGATGCGTCCGAAGAGCTCGTGTTGGCCGCTCAGCATGGAGCTCTGGTCAAGACTCATGATCGTCTTCGTTGAGGAAGCACTCCCGAGTTTGCGGTTGTCGGTATGATCCGGTTCGAAGGACCAAAATGTTCTAGAGCACGCGGTAGCGCGGTGTAGCGCGAGGTAACGAGACGATCACGATTAACGACACAGCAAGTAACAGAAAAATAAATGTATATTCAGAAAACGTATTTACAATATGTACAGTCTTATTTCTTTCCAGCGAAGGAACAGAAGTCGTGAGCGCGCACAGGAGTTAGCACGGCGAAAGCGGCGAAAACGGCGAAAGCAAGCGCGTGCGACTATCTATGCGAAAAGCGGTTTAGAAAAGCGGTGTATTAGCGGTCGTATCGGTATACTAGGTGGGTGATCTGCGAGCGAAATCGATTCCGCGGCGCAGCGGCGGTTTTTTTATCACCAAGCTTGACCTTATTGTTGATGACAATGTTAGAAAAGTTGCCAGAATGCTAATCTCGAAAGGTCCATGCTATACTGACTGCTGAATATTACCGTGACAATCCTATGCAACGTTTTAAGCGACTATTAATTATCGCAAGCGTGCATGCGCTGACTAGCAGCCGAAAGCGGTTTGAGATGCCAATTACCGAGATCTCAAACATTCATTTATATCAGTTCTTATATAATACTACTTCGTTTCATTATA
The DNA here is from genome assembly GCF_030848805.1 of Temnothorax longispinosus. Lineage (NCBI taxonomy): Eukaryota > Metazoa > Arthropoda > Insecta > Hymenoptera > Formicidae > Temnothorax > Temnothorax longispinosus. The sequence goes on from NC_092364.1 coordinate 11,291,115, forward strand.
AGAGAATAAAGAATACATAAGAAATTTTTACATTCAGAAAAAATATACATATCACCTTTGAGTTCTTTACGAGTAAAGTTATAGTTACAAGAAGAAGATATGTAATGGACTAATCACCGATTTTTATTCTCTTGCATTTACGTGAATCTACATCAAAAATAAATATATCCGTGTCGATCAGCTAAATCAGAGCAAGAAAGAGAGAATAATTCTCTCTCTCTCTCTCTCTCTCTCTCTCTCTCCCTCTCTCTCTCTCTCTCTCTCTCTCTCTCTCTCTCTCCCTCTCTCTCTCTCTCTCTCTCTCTCTCTCTCTCTCTCTCTCGCTCGCTCGGCACGTTAACCTTGGCCGCGGCCACAGTGTTCGTAAATACAGGATCGCTGGCATGCGGTAGCGTGTGAAAGAATAAAAGTAATATTTTTGTATATGTACGTGAGCGCGTCAGGAATTGTGAAGGCGAGAAGAGTGATTAGACGGAATTATCGTCGATAACTTAAGTCTGTATTTAAATGATATTATGTACAATGTTTACAGTCTTGATAGTCTATACCGCGAGCCACGGACAGATATTCGCGCGACCGACTACAGAGAATACACGAAAACCGCGAGCCACGGAAATGCAAGCCACGTTAATTTCGCTAGAAATAAGTTTGCCGAATTATTCAGGTCGAATGCGACCTCGCGTGCGGTGGTCCGGGGTTTTATTCCCATGACCGTCGAATTTTCTCGAACCCGCCGGACTCCCGGTAACGAGCCGAAAATTCATACAAGCCAATCAGCTGTCAACACTCCGACAAGTTCGTATTTGACGAAACGTCACTGATCTCGAGGTCGGCAGCTGATTAGCTGTTTTAAAGCACCGCTTGTTTGCTTTGTCCCCAGGCGTATGCCTCGCGCACCGAGTCTCCGAGACAAAGGGGCGAGTCGGGATAGGTAAATACGGAGTTTTGTTTTTCTGCCTTTCTGGCTTACCAGGAAATATACCGATATTTCCGCGAGCGTATCTATTCTTAACATTGAATTCGGACAACTGGCGAACCAGGAAAGCAGAATTTGACCGAGATAATTTAAATCAATGCTTATCTTAATTTGCGGTATTTATTGACCGACGGTTTTAGGTTTGATCGCGAACAGTATAAATATTACTTTTATATTATATTGTTACGCATTAGAAAAACATTGTTCGGTATTATATTTTATTGTCCATTACGATTTTTCTATACAAAGTCTGTACTACATTTTATAACTAATTATATTTAATGGAGGTATAGTGTTCGATATATTCCGAAATAGAATATCTTTTTGTCTATCTTACAATGTATATATATGAGTTGCAGATGTAAAATAAACAAGTAAAGTAATAAACAAAATATATATCTCGCCAAAAAACATAGCGCTGAATAATTTAATTTTAAAATACAATTATCACAAAATTTTAATTAGCGCTTACATCTGCAACTCGTGTGTACACTGCGAGATAGAGAAAAAGATATTCTTTTTTGGAAGATATCGGATACTATACCTGTATTAAATAAAATTATTATAAAACGTAGCACAGGCTTTGTGTAGAAAAATCGTAAGGGACAATAAAATATAGTACCGAAAAGTATATTTTTCTAATGCGTAACAATATAATATCAAGATATGTAACATTAATCTGCTACTAATAAATGCATTTTAACTGTTTTAGTCCGAGTAGAGCCTTGAATTCAGGTTATTACAAAAACTTCAATTAAGTAGAACTTATTGAAAAAAATCTTGCCATGCTTCAACAGATCGAAAACGTTATTTTTAATATAATTTTTACAAATTTTATTTTTTATTTTAAAAATTGACGAACTTTACGAAAAACGATATTTTCCTCTCGTATAACACAACTTTAGACTCCAGAAATTAAAAAATATATATACATTATGTAATTCATTTTAGTGAACAAACTTCATCTCAGTCATTTTTCGATAGAATTGAATATTTTCAACATTGTTTTAAAAAGTAGAGTTACAGAAAAAAGCAAATTTTACAAAAATTACATTATCGGATATATTGGTCGGATATATAGGTCTAAACAATCAAATACGTGTCTTCTCCTTTTCAGAACATTTTTCGGAAAAAAATTACTAAAATTATTGGAGTAAATCAGGGTCAAAACGTGAAAATTTTGGCGAGAATGTCCATATACTAATATACATATACAATGTTGTGCCGGTACCGGAAGTTGTTCTCAGGGTCGGCACAGGATTTGGGAATCTCGGGTCGAAGAAGAAACACTCGTCACGATGTATAACATTAACAGCCAAATATATTTTTCATTTATTCTTTGATACAGTTCCCCTTTATTTTAGTTACGACACTCGCGTTTTAGTAAGTGATTTATGAGTAGTTAATTGGACGCACGTGTCCGCTAAAATGGTAACTAGCGACTGCCCGCCGCTCGTTGGAAAGGCGGGCGCTTTATCCGCTCGGTATTGCTGACTTAGTTGTCAGCGTTTTTGATACCGCGATCAAAGGTCTAACGTGCAGGTGATGTCCGGGGTGACCATATTTGGTCATTCCCGAAACTTGTGCAGGTCTTCGCGTCAGCGGTCTTCGTTGCGAGGGTCATATTTCCGATAGGAGGCAACTCGGAGTTGCCAAGTGCATTACTTAATTTTTAATTCGTTGTGCGCTCACAACAACAAGAATATTAGTAGGAGAGTAATATGCACTTCAAACCTCAGGCATGTCGCTTGCGGTTAGCGGGGTTGGGGGGGGGGCTTCGCTGCCGCGAGGGGAACGCCGTAAGCGGTAGGCGAGGGGGTCGAGGGACAGTGTTAAGGGTCATCGGAGGGGGGGATCTGCGGGGGGAAAGTCCCTAGGCGATTTGCCGGGCGAGGGGGGGAGCGCGACGCGAGGGGACGGCCGTTTACTGGTATTTGTGGGGACCTTGTTGGAAGTAAATTCCCTAGGCGGGTAATGGGGAATATCGCGCCGCAGGGTCGCTAAAGGGGCTCGGCGCGGTGGGACGCGGGCGTTCCGAGGGGGCGCTCGGAGCGGCGTTCGCGCCGTTACCGACCGTTTTGAAAATCGCAAGTTATCGACCGCGCGCGGAAAATTGCGCGTCTTCCAGAAATAGGAGCGTCGCGTCGTCGGTCGCGCGTTTCTTTCTTTCGACGGGCCGGACGCGGTTTTCCGGCCCACCCCGGCGTATCGGACGACTCGTCTCTTCGTTCGCTCGAATCGCACGATTCGCGATTATCTTTCGGCGCGTGTTCGAACTCGTTCGAGGTCGCTCTCGTCGTTTTCTCCTTTTGTTTTTTCGGAGGATGCGGCGAGCGGTTGTCGTCATTCCGGGAAAGAGCGCATCCAGCGGGCACGTCCTCCGCTGAGATAACGAACGGGTATAAATTAAACGGGCGCGTGACGGCGCGGCAAACGGTGACGCGGACGGGCAAATGTATCGAGGGAGAGTGGCGCGACGACGTGAAGCGCATCGGAATTTTTATAAGTTAATGTGTTTTTTTCTCTCTTAACGTAATATGAGCGACGAGTATGTGCGACTTTGTAGAAAATACGGTCTGGCGGAAAGATGCAATCTTGAAAAAATCAGCGAACCGCTCGCAAGGAACGAGGATCCGTCCCCGAGGTATGGGGGTCCGCGGCGCGTCGACGAAACGAGATATCTGATCCGTCGCGAAATCGGAATCGCCGATTTCCGATCACAGCGGAAGTTTCTCGATCTTTATTTATATGGTGAAATATTAATTTGGCGGGACGAGTTGGGAATATACCAACATTTGATTTCGACAAGATACGCCCTTAGCGGCGGAAGTGTAGTATTAGCGATGCGTACTCGCGAATAAACAATCGCCGTTATTAAGCGCATCGGAATTGTATAAGTTAATGTTGACTCTCTTAAGGTAGCCAAATGCCTCGTCATCTAATTAGTGACGCGCATGAATGGATTAACGAGATTCCCACTGTCCCTATCTACTATCTAGCGAAACCACTGCCAAGGGAACGGGCTTGAAAAAATTAGCAGGGAAAGAAGACCCTTTTGAGCTTGACTCTAGTCTGGCACTGTAAGAAGACCTGAGAGGTGTAGCATAAGTGGGAGATGGCAACATCGCCGGTGAAATACCACTACTTTCATCGTTTCCTTACTTACTCGGTTAGGCGGAGCGCGTGCCCCGAGGGCTTCGTACCCCGGCGGTCACGGTGTTCTAGAGCCAAGCGTGTCAGAGTGGCGTGAGGCCTCGCGGCCGATCGCCATTAATACTCCCGCGTGATCCGATTCGAGGACGATGCGAAGGGCACCGAGCTTGAAAAAGTGCGGGATAATATCACCGGACACGGGTGTCTGAAAGTCAATGTCATATTCAATGGGAAATTCGTAGCGGACGTTAAGATCGATGTGAAGAGTATCGCTACGCGGAACGAACAGCTCCTCCCGGGGTCCGATCTGGGCGAGTGGTACGATAGGCACGTGCGCAACGCCATTCTAACGCGGTTGGACGAATTTCAGGAACGCGACAGCGGATGGGCGTTGTCGCAAATACTGAACCTAATCGTGAACGTGAACAAGTGTAATCCCATGCGCGCGGGATGTTGGATGAAATTACCGCTAGGTATAAGACTTAAAAAGGCGGTGGTCAACGTGCGGTCGGAGAACGACGCGTGTTTCGCGCGCGTGGTGGTCGCTGCTCTGTATCCCGCCAAGCGGAACGCGGAACGATGCGGCTCGTATCCCGATTACGGGACGGTGCTGAATCTCGACGGGATCGCTTTTCCCATAGATCTAAAAAAGATCGGAAAATTCAAACGTCAGAACGACGATCAACGTATTCGCAACTCGGGAAGGAATTGAAAAGAAAGCTAAGTTCGGACGGGGCGCCGACGACAACGCGATCGTGCCTCTGCGGTTAACCGACGATAAGAGGGACAGGCACGTAAATCTCCTGTATCTGCGCGATACGCTACGCGGCGTCAACAGGGGCCATTTCGCCTAGATAAAGAATCTGTCGCGATTGGTGGGTTCGCAATTGACCGTGAGCCGGTGCGCGAAGCACGTTTGCGATCAGGTAGGTAAAAAAAATGGAAAAAAAACATGAATAAGGAAAAAGACGAGGTGTTATTTTATGTATGGTCGTGGCCAAAA